>NW_026894423.1:0-132105 GCF_032452875.1 Bos javanicus
GTGACAGATCATACACTGATCACGTGATGATCATGCACTGATCACGGATATCGAGCACTGATCACTTGTCACTGATCATACACTGTTCACGTGTCTGATCATGCACTGATCACGTGGCTGATCATACACTGCTCACGTGACTGATCATGCACTGATCACGTGGCTATCATGCACTGATCACGTGGCTGATCATGCACTGATCACGTGGCTGATCACACACTGATCACGTGACATATCATGCACTGATCATGCGTGGACTCATGCACTGATCACGTGGCTGATCATACCTCTGCTCACGTAACTCATGCACACATCACGGCTATCATGTCACGTGGCTCATTCATGGAATGATCACGTGAGTAACCATATACTGTAACGTGACTGATCATGCACTGATCACGTAAATGATCATGCACTGTTCACGTGACTGATCATGTACTGATCACGTGACTGATCATGCACTGATCACGTGGCTATCATGCACTGCTCACGTGGCTGATCATGCAACGATCACGTAGCAACCATGTACTGGTCACGTGACTGATCATGCACTGATCACGTAATTGATCCTGCACTGATCACGTGGCTGCATCATGCACTGATCACGTGGCTGATCACACATGTATCACTGATGACATCATACTGATCCCACGTGGCTCTCATGCACTGATCACGTGGCTGTCATGCACTGATCACGTGGATACTGACATGCACTGATCGGCTGCACATCACACGTATCACATGACTGATCATGCACTGATCACGTGGCTGATCATGCACTGATCACGTGGCTATCATGCACTGATCACGTGGCTATCATGCACTGATCACGTGGCTGATCATGCACTGATCACGTAGCTATCATGTACTGGTCACGTGACTGATCATGCACTGATCACGTAATTGATCATGCACTGATCATGTGGCTGATCATGCACTGATCACGTGGCATCATGGCACTGATCACATAACTGATCATGCACTGATCACGTGACTGATCATGCACTGATCACGTGTCATCATGCACTGATCACTTGGCTGGATCATGCACTGATCACGTGCCTGATCATGCACTGATCACGTGGCTGATCATGCACTGATCACGTGACTGATCATGCACTGATCACGTGTCTGATCATGCACTGATCACGTGGCTATCATGCACTGATCACGTGGCTGATCACATGACATCACGTAGCTGGTCATGTACTGATCACATGACTGATCATGCACTGATCACGTGACTGATCATGCACTGATCACGTGGCTATCATGCACTACTCACGTGGCTGATCATGCAATGATCATGTAGCACTATGTACAGGTCACGTGAATGATCATACACCCATCAGGTGACTGATCATGCACTGATCACGTGGCTATCATGCACTGATCACGAGACTGATCATGCACTGATCACGTCTATATCATGCACTGATCACATGACTGCCCATGCACTGATCACGTGGATGATCATACACTAATCATGTGACAGATCATGCACTGATCACGTGGCTGATCATGCACTGATACCGTGACTGAGCATGGACTGATCACATGACTATCATGTAGTGATCACGTGACTTAATGGCGCTGATCATGTGACTGATCATGCGCTGATCATGTTTGCTATCATACACTGATCATGTGCCTCTGGAGGCAATAAACAAAGAGCTGAGTAGGCACGAATCAAACAGTCAGCAGGCAATAATCATGGAACTCAGCTGTGAGGAATCATGCTGCTCAGCTGGCAATAATCAAGCAGCTGAGCAGGCAGGAATTACGCAGCACAGCTGGCAATTGTCAAGCAGATGACAGGCAGGAATCGTGCAGCTCAGCTGGCAATTGTCAAGCAGATGAGCAGACAGTAATCACGCAGCTCAGCAGGCCCAGATCACGTGACTGAGCATGCACTGTTCACGTGGCTGATCATACACTGATCACGTGATGATCATGCATGCACTGACTGTGGCTGATCATACACTGTTCACGTGTCTGACCATGCACTGATCACGTGGCTGATCATACACTGCTCACGTAACTGATCATGCACTGATCACGTGGCTATCATGCACTGATCACGTGGCTGAACATGCACTGTTCACGTGGCTGATCACACACCTGTCACGTGACATATCATGCACTGATCACGTGGCACTCATGCACTGATCACGTGGCTGATCATACTCTGCTCACGTAACTCATGCACATCATCGGGCTATCATGCACTGCTCACGTGGCTCTGGTCATGGAATGATCGTAGCAACCATATACTGGTCAACGTGACTGATCATGCAAAGATCACGAATGATCATGCACTGTTCACGTGACTGATCATGTACTGATCACGTGACTGATCATGCACTGATCACGTGGCTCATGCTCTCATCATGGCTGATCATGCAACGATCACGTAGCAACCATGTACTGGTCACGTGACTGATCATGCACTGATCACGTAATTGATCCTGCACTGATCACGTGGCTCATCATGCACTGATCACGTGGCTGATCACACATGTATCACGTGACTGATCATGCACTGATCACGTGGCTATCATGCACTGATCACGTGGCTGTCATGCACTGATCACGTGGATATCATGCACTGATCACGTGGCTGATCACACACGTATCACATGACTGATCATGCACTGATCACGTGGCTATCATGCACTGATCACGTGGCTATCATGCACTGATCACGTGGCTGATCATGCAATGATCATGTAGCACATGTACTGGTCACGTGACTGATCATGCACTGATCATGACTGATCATGCACTGATCACGTGGCTGATCATGCACTGATCACGTGGCTGATCATGCACTGATCACGTGACTGATCATGCACTGATCACGTGACTGATCATGCACTGATCACGTGGCTATCATGCACTGATCACTGGTGATCATGCACTGATCACGTGGCTGATCATGCACTGACGTGGCTGATCATGCACTGATCACGTGACTGATCATGCACTGATCACGTGACTGATCATGCACTGATCACGTGGCTATCATGCACTGATCACGTGGCTGATCATGCCATGATCACGCAGCTACCATGTACTGGTCACATGACTGATCATGCACTGATCACGTGACTGATCATGCACTGATCACGTGGCTATCATGCACTACTCACGTGGCTGATCATGCAATGATCATGTAGCTACCATGTACTGGTCATGAATGATCATACACCCATCAGGTGATGATCATGCACTGATCACGTGGCTATCATGCACTGATCACGTGACTGATCATGCACTGATCACGTCTGATATCATGCACTGATCACATGATCTGCCTCGCGTGCACTGATCACGTGGATGATCATACACTAATCTTGTGACAGATCATGCACTGATCACGTGGCTATCATGCACTGATACCGACTGAGCATGGACTGATCACATGACTATCATGTAGTGATCACGTGACTTAATGGCGCTGATCATGTGACTGATCATGCGCTGATCATGTTTGCTATCATACACTGATCATGTGCCTCTGGAGGCAATAAACAAAGAGCTGAGTAGGCACGAATCAAACAGTCAGCAGGCAATAATCATGGAACTCAGGTGAGGAATCATGCTGCTCAGCTGGCAATAATCAAGCAGCTGAGCAGGCAGGAATTACGTGCACAGCTGGCATTGTCAAGCAGATGACAGGCAGGAATCGTGCAGCTCAGCTGGCAATTGCAAGAGATGAGCAGACAGTAATCACGCAGCTCAGCAGGCCCAGATCACGTGACTGAGCATGCACTGTTCACGTGGCTGATCATACACTGATCACGTGATGATCATGCACTGATCACGTGGATATCATGCACTGATCACGTGGCTGATCATACACTGTTCACGTGTCTGACCATGCACTGATCACGTGGCTGATCATGCACTGCTCACGTAACTGATCATGCACTGATCACGTGGCTATCATGCACTGATCACGTGGCTGAACATGCACTGTCACGTGGCTGATCACACACCTGTCACGTGACTATCATGCACTGATCACGTGGCACTCATGCACTGATCACGTGGCTGATCATACACTGCTCACGTAACTCATGCACTGATCACGTGGCTATCATGCACTGATCACGTGGCTCGTCATGGAATGATCACGCAGCAACCATACTGCACGTGACTGATCATGCACTGTCATCACGAATGATCATGCACTGTTCACGTGACTGATCATGCACTGATCACGACTGATCATGCACTGACACGTGGCTATCATGCACTGCTCACGTGCTGATCATGCACTGATCACGTGGCAACCATGTACTGTCACGATGACTGCATGCACTGATCACGAATGATCCCACTGATCACGTGGCTCATCATGCACTGATCACGTGGCTGATCACACATGATCACGTGACTGATCATGCACTGATCACGTGGCTCTCATGCACTGATCACGTATTGCATGCACTGATCACGTGGATATCATGCACTGATCACGTGGCTGATCACACACGTATCACATGACTGATCATGCACTGATCACGTGGCTATCATGCACTGATCACGTGGCTATCATGCACTGATCACGTGGCTGATCATGCAATGATCACGTAGCTACCATGCACTGATCACGTGACTGATCATGCACTGATCACGTAATTGATCATGCACTGATCACGTGGCTGATCATGCACTGATCACGTGGCTGATCATACACTGATCACATAATGACTGCACTGATCACGTGATGATCATGCACTGATCACGTGGCTATCATGCACTGATCACGTGGCTGATCATACACTGATCACGTGGCTGATCATGCACTGATCACGTGACTGATCATGCACTGATCACGTGGCTGATCATGCACTGATCACGTGGCTATCATGCACTGATCACGGCTGATCATGCACTGATCACGTGGCTATCATACACTGATCACGTGACTGATCATGCACTGATCACGAACTCATCACACTGATCACGTGACTGATCATGCACTGATCACGTGACTGATCATGCACTGATCACGTGGCTATCATGCACTGATCACGTGGCTGATCATGCAACTGATCACGTAGCAATCATGCACTGATCACGTGACTGATCATGCACTGATCACGCATCTGATCATGCACTGATCACGTGGCTGATCATGCACTGATCACGTGGCTGATCACACTGATCACGTGACTGATCATGCACTGATCATGGCTGATCATGCACTGATCACGTGGCTGATCATGCACTGATCACGTGGCTATCATGCACTGATCACGTGGCTGATCATACACGATCACGTGACTGATCATGCACTGATCACGTACTGATCATGCACTGATCACGTGGCTATCATGCACTGATCACGTGGCTGATCATGCACTGATCACGAAGCACCATGCACTGATCACGTGATGATCATGCACTGATCACGAATGATCATGCACTGATCATGTGGCTGATCATGCACTGATCACGTGGCTGATCATGCACTGATACCGTGACTGAGCATGGACTGATCACATGACTATCATGTAGTGATCACGTGACTTCATGGCGCTGATCATGTGACTGATCATGCACTGATCATGTTTGCTATCATACACTGATCCATGTGCCTGGAGGCAATAAACAAAGAGCTGAGTAGGCACGAATCAAACAGTCAGCAGGCAATAATCATGGAACTCAGGTGTGAGGAATCATGCTGCTCAGCTGGCAATAATCAAGCAGCTGAGCAGGCAGGAATTACGCAGCACAGCTGGCAATTGTCAAGCAGATGACAGGCAGGAATCGTGCAGCTCAGCTGGCAATTGTCAAGCAGATGAGCAGACAGTAATCACGCAGCTCAGCAGGCCCAGATCACGTGACTGAGCATGCACTGTTCACGTGGCTGATCATACACTGATCACGTGATGATCATGCACTGATCACTGGATATCATGCACTGATCACGTGGCTGATCATACACTGTTCACGTGTTCCATGCACTGATCACGTGGCTGATCATACACTGCTCACGTAACTGATCATGCACTGATCACGCTATCATGCACTGATCACGTGGCTGAACATGCACTGTTCACGGCTGATCACACACCTGTCACGTGACATATCATGATCACGTGGCACTCATGCACTGATCACGGCTGATCATACTGCTCACGTAACTGCGCACACATCACGTGGCTATCATGCACTGCTCACGTGGTTCGTCATGGAATGATCACGTAGCAACCATATACTGGTCACGTGACTGATCATGCACAGATCACGTAAATGATCATGCACTGATCGTGACTGATCATACTGATCACGTGACATCATGCACTGATCACGTGGCATCATGCACTGCTCACGTGGCTGATCATGCAACGATCACGAGCAACCATGTACTGGTCACGATGATCATGCACTGATCACGGATTGATCCTGCACTGATCACGTGGCTCATCATGCACTGATCACGTGGCTGATCACACATGTATCACGTGACTGATCATGCACTGATCCCGGCTCATGCACTGATCACGTATCATGCACTGATCACGTGGATATCATGCACTGATCACGTGGCTGATCACACACGTATCACATGACTGATCATGCACTGATCACGTGGCTATCATGCACTGATCACGTGGCTATCATGCACTGATCACGTGGCTGATCAGGCAATGATCACGTAGCAATCATGCGTGTCACGTGACTGATCATGCACTGATCACGTAATTGATCATGCACTGATCATGTGGCTGATCATGCACTGATCACGTGGCTGATCATACACTGATCACAGACTGATCATGCACTGATCGTACTGATCATGCACTGATCACGTGGCTATCATGCACTGATCACGGCTGGACATACACTGATCGTGATTGGTCATGCACTGATCACGTGGCTGATCATGCACTGATCACGTGACTGATCATGCACTGATCTCGTCTGATCATGCACTGATCACGTGGTCATGCACTGCTCACGTGGCTGATCATGCCATGATCACGCAGCTACCATGTACTGGTCACATGACTGATCATGCACTGATCACGTGACTGATCATGCAGTGATCACGCTATCATGAACTACTCACGTGGCTGATCATGCAATGATCATTAGCTACCATGTACAGGTCACGTGAATGATCATACACCCATCAGGTGACTGATCATGCACTGATCACGTGGCTATCATGCACTGATCACGAGACTGATCATGCACTGTTCACGCCTATATCATGCACTGATCACATGACTGCCCGTGCACTGATCACGTGGATGATCATACACTAATCATGTGACAGATCATGCACTGATCACGTGGCTGATCATGCACTGATACGTGACTGAGCATGGACTGATCACATGACTATCATGTAGTGATCACGTGACTTAATGGCGCTGATCATGTGACTGATCATGCGCTGATCATGTTTGCTATCATACACTGATCATGTGCCTCTGGAGGCAATAAACAAAGAGCTGAGTAGGCACGAATCAAACAGTCAGCAGGCAATAATCATGGAACTCAGCTGTGAGGAATCATGCTGCTCAGCTGGCAATAATCAAGCAGCTGAGCAGGCAGGAATTACGCAGCACAGCTGGCAATTGTCAAGCAGATGACAGGCAGGAATCGTGCAGCTCAGCTGGCAATTGTCAAGCAGATGAGCAGACAGTAATCACGCAGCTCAGCAGGCCCAGATCACGTGACTGAGCATGCACTGTTCACGTGACTGATCATACACTGATCACGTGATGATCATGCACTGATCACTTGGATATCATGCACTGATCACGTGGCTGATCATACACTGTTCACGTGTCTGACCATGCACTGATCACGTGGCTGATCATACACTGCTCACGTAACTGATCATGCACTGATCACGTGGCTATCATGCACTGATCACGTGGCTGAACATGCACTGTTCACGTGGCTGATCATGACTCACATGTGACGTGACATGCACTGATCACGTGGCACTCATGCACTGATCACGTGGCTGATCATACTCTGCTCACGTAACTCATGCACACATCACGTGGCTATCATGCACTGCTCACGTGGCTCGTCATGGAATGATCACGTAGCAACCATATACTGGTAACGTGACTGATCATGCAAAGATCACGTAAATGATCATGCACTGTTCACGTGACTGATCATGTACTGATCACGTGACTGATCATGCACTGACCACGTGGCTATCATGCTCTGCTCACGTGGCTGATCATGCAACGATCACGTAGCAACCATGTACTGGTCACGTGACTGATCATGCACTGATCACGTAATTGATCCTGCACTGATCACGTGGCTCATCATGCACTGATCACGTGGCTGATCACACATGTATCACGTGACTGATCATGCACTGATCCCGTGGCTCTCATGCACTGATCACGTGGCTGTCATGCTGATCACGTGGATATCATGCACTGATCACGTGGCTGATCACACACGTTCACGTGACTGATCATGCACTGATCACGTGGCTATCATGCACTGATCACGTGGCTGATCATGCACTGATCACGTGCTGATCATGCACTGATCACGTGGCTGATCATGCACTGATCACGAACTGATCATGCACTGATCACGTGGCTGATCATGCACTGATCACGTGGCTGATCATGCACTGATCACGCTGATCATACACTGATCACGTGACTATCATGCACTGATCACGTGCACCTCATGCACTGATCACGTGGCTGATCATGCACTGATCACGCTGATCATGCACTGATCACGTGGCTAATGCACTGATCACTGATCACGCGGAATGATCGCCGATAACTATCATGCACAGGAATGCGATCACTGATGCATGATCACGTAACTGATCATGCACTGTCACGTGACTGATCATGCACTGATCACGTGATGACTATCATGCCTGACATGCGGCTATCATGCACTGCTCACGTGGCTGATCATGCAATGATCACGTGAGCTACCATGTACTGGTCACGTGATGATCATGCACTGATCACGTGACTGATCATGCACTGATCACGTGGCTATCATGCACTGATCACGTGGCTGATCACACATGATCACGCAGATCATCATGCACTGATCACGTGGGCTCATGCACTGATCACGTGGCTGATCATGCACTGATCACGTGGCTATCATGCACTGATCACGTGCTGATCATGCACTGATCACGTGACTGATCATGCACTGATCACTGCACACTGCACTGATCACGGCTGATCATGCACTGATCACGTGGATATCATGCACTGATCACGTGGCTGATCATGCACTGATCACGTGACTGAGCATGGACTGATCACATGACTATCATGTAGTGATCACGTGACTTAATGGCGCTGATCATGTGACTGATCATGCGCTGATCATGTTTGCTATCATACACTGATCATGTGCCTCTGGAGGCAACAAACAAAGAGCTGAGAGGCACGAATCAACAGTCAGCAGGCAATAATCATGGAACTCAGGTGTGAGGAATCATGCTGCTCAGCTGGCAACAATCAAGCAGCTGAGCAGGCAGGAATTACGCAGCACAGCTGGCAATTGTCAAGCAGATGACAGGCAGGAATCATGCCAGCTGAGTCAGCAATTGCACAGACACATAATCACGCAGCTCAGCAGGCCCAGATCACGTGACTGAGCATGCACTGTTCACGTGGCTGATCATACACTGATCACGTGATGATCATACTGATCACTTGGATATCATGCACTGATCACGTGGCTGATCATACACTGTTCACGTGTCTGACCATGCACTGATCACGTGGTTGATCATACACTGCTCACGTAACTGATCATGCACTGATCACGTGGCTATCATGCACTGATCACGTGGCTGAATATGCACTGTTCACGGCTGATCACACACCTGTCACGTGACATATCATGCACTGATCACGTGGCACTCATGCACTGATCACGTGGCTGATCATACTCTGCTCACGTAACTCATGCACACATCGTGCTATCATGCACTGCTCACGGGCTCGGCATGCATGATCACGTAGCAACCATATACTGGTCACGACTGATCATGCAAGATCAATGAACATCATGCACTGTTCACGTGATGATCATGCACTGATCACGCTGATCATGCACTGACCATGTGGCTATCATGCTCTGCTCACGTGGCTGATCATGCAACGATCACGAAGCAACTATGTACTGGTCACGTGACTGATCATGCACTGATCACGTAATTGATCCTGCACTGATCACGGCTCATCATGCACTGATCACGTGGCTGATCACACATGTATGTGACTGATCATGCACTGATCACGTGGCTATCATGCACTGATCACGTGGCTGTCATGCACTGATCACGTGATATCATGCACTGATCACGTGGCTGATCACACACTGATCACGTGACTGATCATGCACTGATCACGTGGCTGATCATGCACTGATCACGTGGCTATCATGCACTGATCATGTGGCTGATCATGCACTGATCACGTAGCTATCATGCACTGATCACGTGACTGATCATGCACTGATCATGCTGATCATGCACTGATCACGTGGCTATCACACTATCACGGCTGATCATGCAATGATCATGTAGCTACCATGTACAGGTCACGGAATGATCATACACCCATCAGGTGACTGATCATGCACTGATCACGTGGCTATCATGCACTGATCACGTGACTGATCATGCACTGATCACGCTATATCATGCACTGATCACATGACTGCCCATGCACTGATCACGTGGATGATCATACACTAATCATGTGACAGATCATGCACTGATCACGTGGCTGATCATGCACTGATACCGTGACTGAGCATGGACTGATCACATGACTATCATGTAGTGATCACGTGACTTAATGGCGCTGATCATGTGACTGATCATGCGCTGATCATGTTTGCTATCATACACTGATCATGTGCCTCTGGAGGCAATAAACAAAGAGCTGAGTAGGCACGAATCAAACAGTCAGCAGGCAATAATCATGGAACTCAGCTGTGAGGAATCATGCTGCTCAGCTGGCAATAATCAAGCAGCTGAGCAGGCAGGAATTACGCAGCACAGCTGGCAATTGTCAGCAGATGACAGGCAGGAATCGCAGCTCAGCTGGCAATTGTCAAGCAGATGAGCAGACACAATCACGCAGCTCAGCAGGCCCTGATCACGTGACTGAGCATGCACTGATCACGTGGCTGATCATGACACTGATCACACTGATCATGCATGCACTGACTGCTGGCTGATCATGATGGACTGTCACGAAGTGATCATGCACTGATCACGTGGCTATCATGCACTGATCACGTGGCTGATCATGCACTGATCACGTGGCTGATCACACACTGTCACGTGACTATCATGCACTGATCACGTGGCATCATGCACTGATCACGTGACTGATCATACACTGATCACGTAACTGATCATGCACTGATCACGTGGCTGATCATGCACTGATCACGTGGCTGATCATGCACTGATCACGGATATACTTCATGCACTGATCAGTGGCACATGCACTGATCACCAAGCGACGACACTGATCACGTGACTGATCATGCACTGATCACGTGGCTATCATGCACTGATCACGTGGCTGATCATGCACTGATCACGTGGCTGATCACACACTGTCACGTGACATATCATGCACTGATCACGTGGCATCATGCACTGATCACGTGGCTGATCATACACTGATCACGTAACTCATGCACACATCACGTGGCTATCATGCACTGCTCGTGCCTGTCATGCAATGATCACGTAGCAACCATATACTGGTCACGTGACTGATCATGCACTGATCACGGCAATGATCATGCACTGATCACGTGACTGATCATGCACTGATCACGTGACTGATCATGCACTGATCACGTGGCTATCATGCACTGATCACGTGGCTGATCATGCAACGATCACGTAGCAACATGTACTGGTCACGTGACTGATCATGCACTGATCACGTAACTGATCATGCACTGATCACGTGGCTCATCATGCACTGATCACGTGGCTGATCACATGTGGTATCACGTGACTGATCATGCACTGACCTGGCTCCATGCACTGATCACGTGACACATGCACTGATCACGTGGAGATCATGCACTGATCACGTGGCTGATCATGCACTGATCACGTGACTGATCATGCACTGATCACGTGGCTATCATGCACTGATCACGTGGCTATCATGCACTGATCACGTGGCTGATCATGCAATGATCATGAGCTGACCACACTGTCACGTGACTGATCATGCACTGATCACGTAATTGATCATGCACTGATCACGTGGCTGATCATGCACTGATCACGTGGCTGATCATGCACTGATCACGTGACTGATCATGCACTGATCACGTGGCTATCATGCACTGATCACGTGGCTGATCATGCACTGATCACGTGACTGATCATGCACTGATCACGTGGCTGATCATGCACTGATCATCACGTGACTGATCATGCACTGATCACGTGGCTGATCATGCACTGATCACACACTGCATGCACTGATCACGTGGCTGATCATGCACATGATCACGCAGCTACCATGCACTGATCACATGACTGATCATGCACTGATCACGTGACTGATCATGCACAGTGATCATGGACACATGCATGAACTACTCACGTGGCTGATCATGCAATGATCATGTAGCTACCATGTACAGGTCACGTGAATGATCATACACCCATCAGGTGACTGATCATGCACTGATCACGTGGCTATCATGCACTGATCACGTGACTGATCATGCACTGATCACGTCTATATCATGCACTGATCACATGACTGATCATGCACTGATCACGTGGATGATCATACACTGATCATGTGACAGATCATGCACTGATCACGTGGCTGATCATGCACTGATCACGTGACTGAGTCACTGATCACGTGCTATCATGCACTGATCACGTGGTTCATGCACTGATCATGTGGCTGATCATACACTGATCACGTGTCTGACCATGCACTGATGACACGTGGATCATCAGCACACTGCTCACGTAACTGATCATGCACTGATCACGTGGCTATCATGCACTGATCACGTGGCTGAACATGCACTGTTCACGTGGCTGATCACACACCTGTCACGTGACATATCATGCACTGATCACGTGGCACTCATGCACTGATCACGTGGCTGATCATACTTGCTCACGAATCATGCACACATCACGTGGCTATCATGCACTGCACTGGCTCGTCATGGAATGATCACAGCAACCATATACTGGTCACGTGACTGATCATGCACTGATCACGAATGATCATGCACTGTTCACGTGACTGATCATGACTGATCACGTGACTGATCATGCACTGATCACGTGGCTATCATGCACTGCTCACGTGGCTGATCATGCAACGATCACGTAGCAACCATGTACTGGTCACGTGACTGATCATGCACTGATCACGTAATTGATCATGCACTGATCACGTGGCTCATCATGCACTGATCACGTGGCTGATCACACATGATCACGTGACTGATCATGCACTGATCACGTGGTCATCATGCACTGATCACGTGGCTGTCATGCACTGATCACGTGGATATCATGCACTGATCACGTGGCTGATCACACACGATCACGTGACTGATCATGCACTGATCACGTGGCTATCATGCACTGATCACGTGGCTATCATGCACTGATCACGTGGCTGATCATGCAATGATCACGTAGCTACCATGTACTGGTCACGTGACTGATCATGCACTGATCACGTAATTGATCATGCACTGATCATGTGGCTGATCATGCACTGATCACGTGGCTGATCATACACTGATCACATAACTGATCATGCACTGATCACGTGACTGATCATGCACTGATCACGTGGCTATCATGCACTGATCACTTGGCTGACACACTGATCACGTGCCTGATCATGCACTGATCACGTGGCTGATCATGCACTGATCACGTGACTGATCATGCACTGATCACGTGACTGATCATGCACTGATCACGTGGCTATCATGCACTGCTCACGTGGCTGATCATGCCATGATCACGCAGCTACCATGTACTGGTCACATGACTGATCATGCACTGATCACGTGACTGATCATGCAGTGATCACGTGGCTATCATGCACTACTCACGTGGCTGATCATGCAATGATCATGTAGCTACCATGTACAGGTCACGTGAATGATCATACACCCATCAGGTGACTGATCATGCACTGATCACGTGGCTATCATGCACTGATCACGAGACTGATCATGCACTGATCACGTCTATATCATGCACTGATCACATGACTGCCCATGCACTGATCACGTGGATGATCATACACTAATCATGTGACAGATCATGCACTGATCACGTGGCTGATCATGCACTGATACCGTGACTGAGCATGGACTGATCACATGACTATCATGTAGTGATCACGTGACTTAATGGCGCTGATCATGTGACTGATCATGCGCTGATCATGTTTGCTATCATACACTGATCATGTGCCTCTGGAGGCAATAAACAAAGAGCTGAGTAGGCACGAATCAAACAGTCAGCAGGCAATAATCATGGAACTCAGGTGTGAGGAATCATGCTGCTCAGCTGGCAATAATCAAGCAGCTGAGCAGGCAGGAATTACGCAGCTCAGCTGGCAATTGTCAAGCAGATGAGCAGACAGTAATCACGCAGCTCAGCAGGCCCAGATCACGTGACTGAGCATGCACTGTTCACGTGGCTGATCATACACTGATCACGTGATGATCATGCACTGATCACTTGGATATCATGCACTGATCACGTGGCTGATCATACACTGTTCACGTGTCTGACCATGCACTGATCACGTGGCTGATCATACACTGCTCACGTAACTGATCATGCACTGATCACGTGGCTATCATGCACTGATCACGTGGCTGAACATGCACTGTTCACGTGGCTGATCACACACCTGTCACGTGACATATCATGCACTGATCACGTGGCACTCATGCACTGATCACGTGGCTGATCATACTCTGCTCACGTAACTCATGCACACATCACGTGGCTATCATGCACTGCTCACGTGGCTTCATGGAATGATCACGTAGCAACCATATACTGGTCACGTGACTGATCATGCACAGATCACGTAAATGATCATGCACTGTTCACGTGACTGATCATGTACTGATCACGTGACTGATCATGCACTGATCACGTGGCTATCATGCTCTGCTCACGTGGCTGATCATGCAACGATCACGTAGCAACCATGTACTGGTCACGTGACTGATCATGCACTGATCACGTAATTGATCCTGCACTGATCACGTGGCTCATCATGCACTGATCACGTGGCTGATCACACATGTATCACGTGACTGATCATGCACTGATCCCGTGGCTTCATGCACTGATCACGTGGCTGTCATGCACTGATCACGTGGATATCATGCACTGATCACGTGGCTGATCATGCACTGATCACGTAGCTATCATGCACTGATCACGTGACTGATCATGCACTGATCACGTGGCTCATGCACTGATCACGTGGCTGATCATGCACTGATCACGTGGCTGATCATGCACTGATCACGTGGCTGATCACACACTGATCATGACTGATCATGCACTGATCACGTGGCTGATCATGCACTGATCACGTGGCTATCATGCACTGATCACGTGGCTGATCATGCAATGATCACGTAGCTACCATGCACTGGCACGTGACTGATCATGCACTGATCACGTGACTGATCATGCACTGATCACGTGGCTGATCATGCACTGATCACGTGGCTGATCATGCACTGATCACGTGACTGATCATGCACTGATCACGTGACTGATCATGCACTGATCACGTGGCTATCATGCACTGATCACGTGGCTGATCATGCACTGATCACGTGGCTGATCATGCACTGATCACGTGGCTGATCATGCACTGATCACGTGACTGATCATGCACTGATCACGTGACTGATCATGCACTGATCACGTGGCTATCATGCACTGATCACGTGGCTGATCATGCATGATCACGTGCTATCATGCACTGATCACATGACTGATCATGCACTGATCACGTGACTGATCATGCACTGATCACGTGGCTATCATGCACTGATCACGTGGCTGATCATGCACTGATCATGTAGCTATCATGTACTGGTCACGTGATGATCATACACTGATCACGTGACTGATCATGCACTGATCACGTGGCTATCATGCACTGATCACGTGACTGATCATGCACTGATCACGTCTATATCATGCACTGATCACGTGACTGATCATGCACTGATCACGTGGATGATCATGCACTGATCACGTGACAGATCATGCACTGATCACGTGGCTGATCATGCACTGATCACGTGACTGATCATGCACTGATCACGTGGCTGATCATGCACTGATCACGTGGCTATCATGCACTGATCACGTGGCTGATCATACACTGATCACGTGTCTGACCATGCACTGATCACGTGGCTGATCATACACTGATCACGTAACTGATCATGCACTGATCACGTGGCTATCATGCACTGATCACGTGGCTGATCATGCACTGTTCACGTGGCTGATCACACACCTGTCACGTGACATATCATGCACTGATCACGTGGCATCATGCACTGATCACGTGGCTGATCATACACTGATCACGTAACTCATGCACACATCACGTGGCTATCATGCACTGATCACGTGGCTGTCATGCAATGATCACGTAGCAACCATATACTGATCACGTGACTGATCATGCACTGATCACGTAATGATCATGCACATTCACGTGACTGATCATGCACTGATCACGTGACTGATCATGCACTGATCACGTGGCTATCATGCACTGCTCACGTGGCTGATCATGCAACGATCACGTAGCAACCATGTACTGGTCACGTGACTGATCATGCACTGATCACGTAATTGATCATGCACTGATCACGTGGCTGATCATGCACTGATCACGTGGCTGATCACACATGATCACGTGACTGATCATGCACTGATCACGTGGCTATCATGCACTGATCACGTGGCTGTCATGCACTGATCACGTGGATATCATGCACTGATCACGTGGCTGATCATGCACTGATCACGTGACTGATCATGCACTGATCATGGCTGATCATGCACTGATCACGTGGCTATCATGCACTGATCACGTGGCTGATCATGCAATGATCACGAGCTACCATGTACTGGTCACGTGACTGATCATGCACTGATCACGTGACTGATCATGCACTGATCACGTGGCTATCATGCACTACTCACGTGGCTGATCATGCAATGATCATGTAGCTACCATGTACAGGTCACGTGAATGATCATACACCCATCAGGTGACTGATCATGCACTGATCACGTGGCTATCATGCACTGATCACGAGACTGATCATGCACTGATCACGTCTATATCATGCACTGATCACATGACTGCCCATGCACTGATCACGTGGATGATCATACACTAATCTTGACAGATCATGCACTGATCACGTGGCTGATCATGCACTGATACCGTGACTGAGCATGGACTGATCACATGACTATCATGTAGTGATCACGTGACTTAATGGCGCTGATCATGTGACTGATCATGCGCTGATCATGTTTGCTATCATACACTGATCATGTGCCTCTGGAGGCAATAAACAAAGAGCTGAGTAGGCACGAATCAAACAGTCAGCAGGCAATAATCATGGAACTCAGCTGTGAGGAATCATGCTGCTCAGCTGGCAATAATCAAGCAGCTGAGCAGGCAGGAATTACGCAGCACAGCTGGCAATTGTCAAGCAGATGACAGGCAGGAATCGTGCAGCTCAGCTGGCAATTGTCAAGCAGATGAGCAGACAGTAATCACGCAGCTCAGCAGGCCCTGATCACGTGACTGAGCATGCACTGTTCACGTGGCTGATCATACACTGTTCACGTGTTGATCATGCACTGATCACGTGGCTGATCATGCACTGATCACGTAACTGATCATGCACTGATCACGTGGCTATCATGCACTGATCACGTGGCTGATCATGCACTGATCACGTGGCTGATCACACACTGTCACGTGACTATCATGCACTGATCACGTGGCATCATGCACTGATCACGTGGCTGATCATACACTGATCACGTAACTGATCATGCACTGATCACGTGGCTGATCATGCACTGATCACGTGGCTGATCATGCACTGATCACGTGACTGATCATGCACTGATCACGTGGCATCATGCACTGATCACGTGGCTGATCATACACTGATCACGTGACTGATCATGCACTGATCACGTGGCTATCATGCACTGATCACGTGGCTGATCATGCACTGATCACGTGGCTGATCATGCACTGTCACGTGACTGATCATGCACTGATCACGTGGCATCATGCACTGATCACGTGGCTGATCATGCACTGATCACGTAACTCATGCACAGATCACGTGGCTATCATGCACTGCTCACGTGGCTGTCATGCACTGATCACGTAGCAACCATGCACTGGTCACGTGACTGATCATGCACTGATCACGTGATCATGCACTGATCACGTGACTGATCATGCACTGATCACGTGACTGATCATGCACTGATCACGTGGCTATCATGCACTGATCACGTGGCTGATCATGCAACGATCACGTAGCAACCATGTACTGATCACGTGACTGATCATGCACTGATCACGTAACTGATCATGCACTGATCACGTGGCTGATCATGCACTGATCACGTGGCTGATCACACTGATCACGTGACTGATCATGCACTGATCACGTGGCTATCATGCACTGATCACGTGGCTGTCATGCACTGATCACGTGGATATCATGCACTGATCACGTGGCTGATCACACACGATCACATGACTGATCATGCACTGATCACGTGGCTGATCATGCACTGATCACGTGGCTATCATGCACTGATCACGTGGCTGATCATGCAATGATCACGTAGCTACCATGTACTGGTCACGTGACTGATCATGCACTGATCACGTGATTGATCATGCACTGATCACGTGGCTGATCATGCACTGATCACGTGGCTGATCATGCACTGATCACGTGACTGATCATGCACTGATCACGTGGCTATCATGCACTGATCACGTGGCTGATCATGCACTGATCACGTGACTGATCATGCACTGATCACGTGGCTGATCATGCACTGATCACGTGACTGATCATGCACTGATCACGTGACTGATCATGCACTGATCACGTGGCTATCATGCACTGATCACGTGGCTGATCATGCATGATCACGCAGCTACCATGTACTGATCACATGACTGATCATGCACTGATCACGTGACTGATCATGCACTGATCACGTGGCTATCATGCACTGATCACGTGGCTGATCATGCAATGATCATGTAGCTACCATGTACAGGTCACGTGAATGATCATACACTGATCAGGTGACTGATCATGCACTGATCACGTGGCTATCATGCACTGATCACGTGACTGATCATGCACTGATCACGTCTATATCATGCACTGATCACATGACTGCCCATGCACTGATCACGTGGATGATCATACACTAATCTGTGACAGATCATGCACTGATCACGTGGCTGATCATGCACTGATCACGTGGCTGATCATGCACTGATCACGTGGCTGATCATGCACTGATCACGTGGCTATCATGCACTGATCACGTGGCTGATCATACACTGATCACGTGTCTGACCATGCACTGATCACGTGGCTGATCATACACTGCTCACGTAACTGATCATGCACTGATCACGTGGCTATCATGCACTGATCACGTGGCTGAACATGCACTGTTCACGTGGCTGATCACACACCTGTCACGTGACATATCATGCACTGATCACGTGGCACTCATGCACTGATCACGTGGCTGATCATACTCTGCTCACGTAACTCATGCACACATCACGTGGCTATCATGCACTGCTCACGTGGCTGATCATGGAATGATCACGCAGCAACCATATACTGGTCACGTGACTGATCATGCACTGATCACGTAAATGATCATGCACTGTTCACGTGACTGATCATGCACTGATCACGTGACTGATCATGCACTGATCATGGCTATCATGCACTGCTCACGTGGCTGATCATGCAACGATCACGTAGCAACCATGTACTGGTCACGTGACTGATCATGCACTGATCACGTAATTGATCATGCACTGATCACGTGGCTCATCATGCACTGATCACGTGGCTGATCACACATGTATCACGTGACTGATCATGCACTGTTCCCGTGGCTCTCATGCACTGATCACGTGGCTGTCATGCACTGATCACGTGGATATCATGCACTGATCACGTGGCTGATCACACACGTATCACATGACTGATCATGCACTGATCACGTGGCTATCATGCACTGATCACGTGGCTATCATGCACTGATCACGTGGCTGATCATGCACTGATCACGTAGCTATCATGCACTGGTCACGTGACTGATCATGCACTGATCACGTAATTGATCATGCACTGATCACGTGGCTGATCATGCACTGATCACGTGGCTGATCATGCACTGATCACGTAACTGATCATGCACTGATCACGTGACTGATCATGCACTGATCACGTGGCTATCATGCACTGATCACTTGGCTGATCATGCACTGATCACGTGCCTGATCATGCACTGATCACGTGGCTGATCATGCACTGATCACGTGACTGATCATGCACTGATCACGTGACTGATCATGCACTGATCACGTGGCTATCATGCACTGATCACGTGGCTGATCATGCATGATCACGAGCTACATGCCTGTCATGATGATCATGCATGATCACGTGACTGATCATGCACTGATCACGTGGCTATCATGCACTGATCACGTGGCTGATCATGCAATGATCACAGCTACCATGTACTGATCATGACTGATCATGCACTGATCACGTGACTGATCATGCACCATCACGATCATGCACTGATCACGTGGCTGATCATGCACTGATCACGTGACTGATCATGCACTGATCACGTGGCTGATCATGCACTGATCACGTGCTATCATGCACTGATCACGTGACTGATCATGCACTGATCACGTCTATATCATGCACTGATCACATGACTGCCCATGCACTGATCACGTGGATGATCATACACTAATCATGTGACAGATCATGCACTGATCACGTGGCTGATCATGCACTGATACCGTGACTGAGCATGGACTGATCACATGACTATCATGTAGTGATCACGTGACTTAATGGCGCTGATCATGTGACTGATCATGCGCTGATCATGTTTGCTATCATACACTGATCATGTGCCTCTGGAGGCAATAAACAAAGAGCTGAGTAGGCACGAATCAAACAGTCAGCAGGCAATAATCATGGAACTCAGGTGTGAGGAATCATGCTGCTCAGCTGGCAATAATCAAGCAGCTGAGCAGGCAGGAATTACGCAGCACAGCTGGCAATTGTCAAGCAGATGACAGGCAGGAATCGTGCAGCTCAGCTGGCAATTGTCAAGCAGATGAGCAGACAGTAATCACGCAGCTCAGCAGGCCCTGATCACGTGACTGAGCATGCACTGATCACGTGGCTGATCATACACTGATCACGTGACTGATCATGCACTGATCACGTGGCATCATGCACTGATCACGTGGCTGATCATACACTGATCACGTGACTCATGCACTGATCACGTGGCTGATCATGCACTGATCACGTAACTGATCATGCACTGATCACGTGGCTATCATGCACTGATCACGTGGCTGATCATGCACTGATCACGTGACTGATCATGCACTGATCACGTGACTGATCATGCACTGATCACGTGGCTATCATGCACTGATCACGTGGCTGATCATGCACTGATCACGTAGCTACCATGCACTGATCACGTGACTGATCATGCACTGATCACGTAATTGATCATGCACTGATCACGTGGCTGATCATGCACTGATCACGTGGCTGATCACACTGATCACGTGACTGATCATGCACTGATCACGTGGCTGATCATGCACTGATCACGTGGCTGATCATGCACTGATCACGTGGCTATCATGCACTGATCACGTGGCTGATCATGCATGATCACGCAGCTACCATGCACTGATCACGTGACTGATCATGCACTGATCACGTGACTGATCATGCACTGATCACGTGGCTATCATGCACTGATCACGTGGCTGATCATGCACTGATCATGTAGCTACCATGTACTGGTCACGTGACTGATCATACACCGATCACGTGACTGATCATGCACTGATCACGTGGCTATCATGCACTGATCACGTGGCTGATCATGCACTGATCACGTCTATATCATGCACTGATCACATGACTGATCATGCACTGATCACGTGGATGATCATGCACTAATCACGTGACAGATCATGCACTGATCACGTGGCTGATCATGCACTGATCACGTGACTGATCATGCACTGATCACGTGGCTGATCATGCACTGATCACGTGGCTATCATGCACTGATCACGTGGCTGATCATGCACTGATCACGTGTCTGATCATGCACTGATCACGTGGCTGATCATACACTGATCACGTAACTGATCATGCACTGATCACGTGGCTATCATGCACTGATCACGTGGCTGAACATGCACTGATCACGTGGCTGATCACACACTGTCACGTGACATATCATGCACTGATCACGTGGCACTCATGCACTGATCACGTGGCTGATCATACACTGCTCACGTAACTCATGCACACATCACGTGGCTATCATGCACTGCTCACGTGGCTGTCATGCAATGATCACGTAGCAACCATATACTGGTCACGTGACTGATCATGCAGATCACGTAAATGATCATGCACTGATCACGTGACTGATCATGCACTGATCACGTGACTGATCATGCACTGATCACGTGGCTATCATGCACTGCTCACGTGGCTGATCATGCAACGATCACGTAGCAACCATGTACTGGTCACGTGACTGATCATGCACTGATCACGTAATTGATCATGCACTGATCACGTGGCTGATCATGCACTGATCACGTGGCTGATCACACATGATCACGTGACTGATCATGCACTGATCACGTGGCTATCATGCACTGATCACGTGGCTGTCATGCACTGATCACGTGGATATCATGCACTGATCACGTGGCTGATCACACACGTATCACATGACTGATCATGCACTGATCACGTGGCTATCATGCACTGATCACGTGGCTATCATGCACTGATCACGTGGCTGATCATGCAATGATCACGTAGCTATCATGTACTGGTCACGTGACTGATCATGCACTGATCACGTAATTGATCATGCACTGATCACGTGGCTGATCATGCACTGATCACGTGGCTGATCATGCACTGATCACGTAACTGATCATGCATCACGTGACTGATCATGCACTGATCACGTGGCTATCATGCACTGATCACGTGGCTGATCATACACTGATCACGTGCCTGATCATGCACTGATCACGTGGCTGATCATGCACTGATCACGTGACTGATCATGCACTGATCACGTGCCTGATCATGCACTGATCACGTGGCTATCATGCACTGCTCACGTGGCTGATCATGCCATGATCACGCAGCTACCATGTACTGGTCACATGACTGATCATGCACTGATCACGTGACTGATCATGCACTGATCACGTGGCTATCATGCACTACTCACGTGGCTGATCATGCAATGATCATGTAGCTACCATGTACAGGTCACGTGAATGATCATACACCCATCAGGTGACTGATCATGCACTGATCACGTGGCTATCATGCACTGATCACGAGACTGATCATGCACTGATCACGTCTATATCATGCACTGATCACATGACTGCCCATGCACTGATCACGTGGATGATCATACACTAATCTGTGACAGATCATGCACTGATCACGTGGCTGATCATGCACTGATACCGTGACTGAGCATGGACTGATCACATGACTATCATGTAGTGATCACGTGACTTAATGGCGCTGATCATGTGACTGATCATGCGCTGATCATGTTTGCTATCATACACTGATCATGTGCCTCTGGAGGCAATAAACAAAGAGCTGAGTAGGCACGAATCAAACAGTCAGCAGGCAATAATCATGGAACTCAGCTGTGAGGAATCATGCTGCTCAGCTGGCAATAATCAAGCAGCTGAGCAGGCAGGAATTACGCAGCACAGCTGGCAATTGTCAAGCAGATGACAGGCAGGAATCGTGCAGCTCAGCTGGCAATTGTCAAGCAGATGAGCAGACAGTAATCACGCAGCTCAGCAGGCCCTGATCACGTGACTGAGCATGCACTGATCACGTGGCTGATCATACACTGATCACGTGACTGATCATGCACTGATCACGTGGCTGATCATGCACTGATCACGTAACTGATCATGCACTGATCACGTGGCTATCATGCACTGATCACGTGGCTGATCATGCACTGATCACGTGGCTGATCACACACTGTCACGTGACTATCATGCACTGATCACGTGGCATCATGCACTGATCACGTGGCTGATCATACACTGCTCACGTGACTGATCATGCACTGATCACGTGGCTGATCATGCACTGATCACGTGGCTGATCATGCACTGATCACGTGACTGATCATGCACTGATCACGTGGCATCATGCACTGATCACGTGGCTGATCATGCACTGATCACGTGACTGATCATGCACTGATCACGTGGCTATCATGCACTGATCACGTGGCTGATCATGCACTGATCACGTGGCTGATCATGCACTGATCACGTGACTGATCATGCACTGATCACGTGGCTGATCATGCACTGATCACGTACTCATGCACACATCACGTGGCATCATGCACTGATCACGTGGCTGTCATGCAATGATCACGTAGCAATCATATACTGGTCACGTGACTGATCATGCACTGATCACGAAATGATCATGCACTGATCACGTGACTGATCATGCACTGATCACGTGACTGATCATGCACTGATCACGTGGCTATCATGCACTGATCACGTGGCTGATCATGCAACTGATCACGTAGCTATCATGTACTGGTCACGTGACTGATCATGCACTGATCACGTGGCTGATCATGCACTGATCGCGTGGCTGATCATGCACTGATCACGTGGCTGATCACACATGATCACGTGACTGATCATGCACTGATCACGTGGCTATCATGCACTGATCACGTGGCTGATCATGCACTGATCACGTGGCTATCATGCACTGATCACGTGGCTGATCATGCACTGATCACGTAGCTATCATACACTGATCACGTGACTGATCATGCACTGATCACGTGGCTGATCATGCACTGATCACGTGACTGATCATGCACTGATCACGTGGCTGATCATGCACTGATCACGTGGCTATCATGCACTGATCACGTGGCTGATCATGCACTGATCACGTAGCTACCATGTACTGGTCACGTGACTGATCATGCACTGATCACGTAATTGATCATGCACTGATCACGTGGCTGATCATGCACTGATCACGTGGCTGATCATGCACTGATCACGTAACTGATCATGCACTGATCACGTAACTGATCATGCACTGATCACGTGGCTATCATGCACTGATCACGTGGCTGATCATACACTGATCACGTGCCTGATCATGCACTGATCACGTGGCTGATCATGCACTGATCACGTGACTGATCATGCACTGATCACGTGTCTGATCATGCACTGATCACGTGGCTATCATGCACTGCTCACGTGGCTGATCATGCCATGATCACGCAGCTACCATGCACTGGTCACATGACTGATCATGCACTGATCACGTGACTGATCATGCAGTGATCACGTGGCTATCATGCACTACTCACGTGGCTGATCATGCAATGATCATGTAGCTACCATGTACAGGTCACGTGAATGATCATACACCCATCAGGTGACTGATCATGCACTGATCACGTGGCTATCATGCACTGATCACGAGACTGATCATGCACTGATCACGTCTATATCATGCACTGATCACATGACTGCCCATGCACTGATCACGTGGATGATCATACACTAATCTTGTGACAGATCATGCACTGATCACGTGGCTGATCATGCACTGATACCGTGACTGAGCATGGACTGATCACGTGACTATCATGTAGTGATCACGTGACTTAATGGCGCTGATCATGTGACTGATCATGCGCTGATCATGTTTGCTATCATACACTGATCATGTGCCTCTGGAGGCAATAAACAAAGAGCTGAGTAGGCACGAATCAAACAGTCAGCAGGCAATAATCATGGAACTCAGGTGTGAGGAATCATGCTGCTCAGCTGGCAATAATCAAGCAGCTGAGCAGGCAGGAATTACGCAGCACAGCTGGCAATTGTCAAGCAGATGACAGGCAGGAATCGTGCAGCTCAGCTGGCAATTGTCAAGCAGATGAGCAGACAGTAATCACGCAGCTCAGCAGGCCCTGATCACGTGACTGAGCATGCACTGTTCACGTGGCTGATCATACACTGATCACGTGACTGATCATGCACTGATCACGTGGCTGATCATACACTGATCACGTGTCTGATCATGCACTGATCACGTGGCTGATCACACACTGCACGTGACTGATCATGCACTGATCACGTGGCTATCATGCACTGATCACGTGGCTGATCATGCACTGATCACGTGGCTGATCACACACTGTCACGTGACTATCATGCACTGATCACGTGGCTCGTCATGCACTGATCACGTGGCTATCATATACTGGTCACGTGGCTGATCATGCAAAGATCACGTGAATGATCATGCACTGTTCACGTGACTGATCATGTACTGATCGCGTGACTGATCATGCACTGATCACGTGGCTATCATGCTCTGCTCACGTGGCTAATCACGCAACAATCACGAAGCAACCATGTACTGGTCACGTGACTGATCATGCACTGATCACGTAATTGATCCTGCACTGATCACGTGGCTCATCATGCACTGATCACGTGGCTGATCACACATGTATCACGTGACTGATCATGCACTGATCCCGTGGCTCTCATGCACTGATCACGTGGCTGTCATGCACTGATCACGTGGGTATCATGCACTGATCACGTGGCTGATCACACACGTATCACGTGACTGATCATGCACTGATCACGTGGCTATCATGCACTGATCACGTGGATGATCATGCACCGATCATGTGGCTGATCACGCACGTATCACATGACTGATCATGCACTGATCACGTGGCTATCATGCACTGATCATGTGGCTATCATGCACTGATCATGTGGCTGATCAGGCAATGATCACGTAGCTACCATGTACTGGTCACGTGACTGATCATGCACTGATCACGTAATTGATCATGCACTGATCATGTGGCTGATCATGCACTGATCACGTGGCTGATCATACACTGATCACGTAACTGATCATGCACTGATCACGTGACTGATCATGCACTGATCACGTGGCTATCATGCACTGATCACTAGGCTGGTCATACACTGATCACGTGCCTGATCATGCACTGATCACGTGACTGATCATGCACTGATCTCGTGTCTGATCATGCACTGGTCACGTGGCTATCATGCACTGCTCACGTGGCTGATCATGCCATGATCACGCAGCTACCATGTACTGGTCACATGACTGATCATGCACTGATCACGTGACTGATCATACAGTGATCACGTGGCTATCATGAACTACTCACGTGGCTGATCATGCAATGATCATGTAGCTACCATGTACAGGTCACGTGAATGATCATACACCCATCAGGTGACTGATCATGCACTGATCACGTGGCTATCATGCACTGATCACGAGACTGATCATGCACTGTTCACGTCTATATCATGCACTGATCACATGACTGCCCGTGCACTGATCACGTGGATGATCATACACTAATCTTGTGACAGATCATGCACTGATCACGTGGCTGATCATGCACGTATCACATGACTGATCATGCACTGATCACGTGGCTATCATGCACTGATCACGTGGCTATCATGCATTGATCACGTGGCTGATCATACACTGTTCACGTGTCTGACCATGCACTGATCACGTGGCTGATCATACACTGCTCACGTAACTGATCATGCACTGATCACGTGGCTATCATGCACTGATCACGTGGCTGAACATGCACTGTTCACGTGGCTGATCACACACCTGTCACGTGACATATCATGCACTGATCACGTGGCACTCATGCACTGATCACGTGGCTGATCATACTCTGCTCACGTAACTGCACACATCACGTGGCTATCATGCACTGCTCACGTGGCTCGTCATGGAATGATCACGTAGCAACCATATACTGGTAACGTGACTGATCATGCAAAGATCACGTAAATGATCATGCACTGTTCACGTGACTGATCATGTACTGATCACGTGACTGATCATGCACTGACCATGTGGCTATCATGCTCTGCTCACGTGGCTGATCATGCAACGATCACGAGGCAACCATGTACTGGTCACGTGACTGATCATGCACTGATCACGTAACTGATCCTGCACTGATCACGTGGCTCATCATGCACTGATCACGTGGCTGATCACACATGTATCACGTGACTGATCATGCACTGATCCCGTGGCTCTCATGCACTGATCACGTGGCTGTCATGCACTGATCACGTGGGTATCATGCATTGATCACGTGGTTGATCACACACGTATCACATGACTGATCATGCACTGATCACGTGGCTATCATGCACTGATCACGTGGCTATCATGCACTGATCATGTGGCTGATCAGGCAATGATCACGTAGCTACCATGTACTGGTCACGTGACTGATCATGCACTGATCACGTAATTGATCATGCACTGATCATGTGGCTGATCATGCACTGATCACGTGGCTGATCATA
The DNA here is from genome assembly GCF_032452875.1 of Bos javanicus. Classification (NCBI taxonomy): domain Eukaryota; kingdom Metazoa; phylum Chordata; class Mammalia; order Artiodactyla; family Bovidae; genus Bos; species Bos javanicus. Next base: position 28,941 of record NW_026894423.1, read on the forward strand.
CACTGATCACATAACTGATCATGCACTGATCACGTGACTGATCATGCACTGATCACGTGGCTATCATGCACTGATCACTTGGCTGGACATACACTGATCACGTGCCTGGTCATGCACTGATCACGTGGCTGATCATGCACTGATCACGTGACTGATCATGCACTGATCACGTGTCTGATCATGCACTGATCACGTGGCTATCATGCACTGCTCACGTGGCTGATCATGCGATGATCACCCAGCTACCATGTACTGGTCACATGACTGATCATGCACTGATCACGTGACTGATCATGCAGTGATCACGTGGCTATCATGAACTACTCACGTGGCTGATCATGCAATGATCATGTAGCTACCATGTACAGGTCACGTGAATGATCATACACCCATCAGGTGACTGATCATGCACTGATCACGTGGCTATCATGCACTGATCACGAGACTGATCAAGCACTGTTCACGTCTATATCATGCACTGATCACATGACTACCCGTGCACTGATCACGTGGATGATCATACACTAATCTTGTGACAGATCATGCACTGATCACGTGGCTGATCATGCACTGATACCGTGACTGAGCATGGACTGATCACATGACTCTCATGTAGTGATCACGTGACTTAATGGCGCTGATCATGTGACTGATCATGCGCTGATCATGTTTGCTATCATACACTGATCATGTGCCTCTGGAGGCAATAAACAAAGAGCTGAGTAGGCACGAATCAAACAGTCAGCAGGCAATAATCATGGAACACAGGTGTGAGGAATCATGCTGCTCAGCTGGCAATAATCAAGCAGCTGAGCAGGCAGGAATTACGCAGCTCAGCTGGCAATTGTCAAGCAGATGAGCAGACAGTAATCACGCAGCTCAGTAGGCCCAGATCACGTGACTGAGCATGCACTGTTCACGTGGCTGATCATACACTGATCACGTGATGATCATGTACTGATCACTTGGATGTCATGCACTGATCACGTGGCTGATCATACACTGTTCACGTGTCTGACCATGCACTGATCACGTGGCTGATCATACACTGCTCACGTAACTGATCATGCACTGATCACGTGGCTATCATGCACTGATCACGTGGCTGAACATGCACTGTTCACGTGGCTGATCACACACCTGTCACGTGACATATCATGCACTGAACACGTGGCACTCATGCACTGATCACGTGGCTGATCATACTCTGCTCACGTAACTCATGCACACATCACGTGGCTATCATGCACTGCTCACGTGGCTCGTCATGGAATGATCACGGAGCAACCATATACTGGTCACGTGACCGATCATGCACAGATCACGTAAATGATCACGCACTGTTCACGTGATTGATCATGCACTGATCACGTGACTGATCATGCACTTATAATTTGGCTGATCATGCACTGATCACGTGACTGATCATGCACTGATCACGTAACTGATCATGCACTGATCACTTGGCTGGTTATACACTGATCACGTGACTGATCATGCACTGTTCACATGACTGATCATGCACTGATCACGTGGCTATCATGCACTGATCACTTGGCTGGTCATACACTGATCACATGACTGATCATGCACTGATCACGTGACTGATCATGCACTGATCACGTGGCTATCATGCACTGATCACTTGGCTGGTCATACACTGATCACGTGGCTGATCATGCACTGTTCACATGACTGATCATGTACTGATCACGTGACTGATCATCCACTGATCACGTAATTGATCAGCACTGATCACATGGCTGATCATGCAATGATCACGTGACTGACCATGCACTGATCACGTGACTGATCATCCACTGATCAGTTGGCTATCATGTACTTATTACTTGGCTGATCATACTCTGATCACGTGACTGATAATGCACTGATCATGTGGCTATCGTGCACTCATTACCTGGCTATCGTGCACTGATCACGTGGTTGATCATACACTGATAACGAGACTGATCATGCACTGATCACGTCAATATCATACACTGATCACATGACTGCCCATGCACTGATCACCCGGATGATCATACACTGATCATGCGACAGATCATGCACTGATCACGTGGCTATCATGCACTGCTCACGTGGCTGTTCATGCAATGATCACGTAGCTACCATGTACTGGTCACGTGAGTGATCATGCACTGATCACGTGATTGATCATGCACTGATCAGGTGACTTATCATGCACTGTTAACGTGAGTGATCATGCACTGATCACGTGACTGATCATGCACTGATCACGTGGCTATCATGCACGGCTTATGTGGCTGATCATGCAATGATCACCTAGCTACCATATACTGGTCACGTGACTGATCATGCACTGATCACGTAATTGATCATGCACTGATCATGTGGCTGATCATGCACTTATCACGTGGCTGATCATGCACTGATCACGTGACTGATCATGCACTGATCACGTGGCTATCATGCACTACTCACGTGGCTGATCATGCAATGATCATGTAGCTACCATGTACTGGTCAGGTGACTGATCATACACCCATCAGGTGATGGATCATGCACTGATAACGTGGCTGTTCATACACTGATCACCTGCCTTGTCATGCACAGATCACGTGACAAATCATGAACTGATCACTTAGCTATCATGAACTGATCACCTGGCTGATCATGCACTGATCACGTGGCTGATCATGCACTGATACCGTGACTGAGCATGGACTGATCACATGACTATCATGTAGTGATCACGTGACTTAATGGCTCTGATCATGTGACTGATCATGCACTGATCATGTTTGCTATCATACACTGATCATGTGCCTCTGGAGGCAATAAACAATGAGCTGAGTAGGCACGAATCAAACAGTCAGCAGGCAATAATCATGGAACTCAGCTGTGACGAATCATGCTGCTCAGCTGGCAACAATCAAGCAGCTGAGCAGGCAGGAATTACGCAGCACAGCTGGCAATTGTCAAGCAGATGACAGGAAGGAATCGTGCAGCTCAGCTGGCAATTGTCAAGCAGATGAGCAGACAGTAATCACGCAGCTCAGCAGGCCCAGATCACGTGACTGAGCATGCACTGTTCACGTGGCTGATCATACACTGATCACGTGATGATCATGCACTGATCACTTGGATATCATTCACTGATCATGTGGCTGATCATGCACTGATCACGTGGCTGATCATCCACTGATCACGTGACTGATCATGCATTGATCACGTGACTGATCATGCACTGATCACGTGGCTATCATGCACTGATCACTTGGCTGCTCATACACTGATCACGTGCCAGGTCATGCACACATTACATGACTGATCATGCACTGAACACGTGACTGATCATGCACTGATCACGTGGTTATCAGGCACTACTCACGTGGCTGATCATGCAATGATCATGTAGCTACCATGTACAGGTCACGTGAATGATCATACACCCATCAGGTGACGGATCATGCACTGATCACGTGGCTATCATGCACTGTTCACATGGCTGATCATACAATGATCACCTGCCTGATCATGCACAGATCACGTGACAAATCATGAACTGATCACATAGCTATCATGAACTGATCACCTGGCTGATCATGCACTGATCACATGGCTGATCATGCACTGATACCGTGACTGAGCATGGACTGATCACATGACTATCATGTAGTGATCACGTGACTTAATGGCTCTGATCATGTGACTGATCATGCGCTGATCATGTTTGCTATCATACACTGATCATGTGCCTCTGGAGGCAATAAACAAAGAGCTGAGTAGGCACGAATCAAACAGTCAGCAGGCAATAATCATGGAACTCAGCTGTGAGGAATCATGCTGCTCAGCTGGCAATAATCAAGCAGCTGAGCAGGCAGGAATTACGCAGCACAGCTGGCAATTGTCAAGCAGATGACAGGAAGGAATCGTGCAGCTCAGCTGGCAATTGTCAAGCAGATGAGCAGACAGTAATCACGCAGCTCAGCAGGCCCTGATCACGTGACTGAGCATGCACTGTTCACGTGGCTGATCATACACTGATCACGTGATGATCATGCACTGATCACTTGGATATCATGCACTGATCACGTGGCTGATCATACACTGTTCACGTGTCTGACCATGCACTGTTCACGTGGCTGATCATACACCTGTCACGTGACAGATCATGCATTGATCACCTGACTGATCATGTACTGATCACGTGGCTGATCATGCACTGATCACGTAATTGATCATGCACTTATCATTTGGCTGATCATGCACAGATCACATAAATGATCACGCACTGTTCACGTGACTGATCATGTACTGATCACGTAATTGATCATGCACTGATCACGTGGCTGATCATGCACTGATCACGTGACTGACCATGCACTGATCACGTGACTGATCATCCACTGATCAGTTGGCAATCATGCACTTATTACTTGGCTGATCATCCAATGATCACATGACTGATAATGTACTGATCATCTGGCTATCTTGCACTCATTACCTGGCTATCGTGCACTGATCACGTGATTGATCATACACTGATCACGAGACTGATCATGCACTAATCACGTCTATATCATGCACTGATCACATGACTGTCCATGCACTGATCACCCGGATGATCATACACTGATCATGTGACAGATCATGAACTGATCACGTGGCTATCATGCACTGCTCATGCGGCTGTTCATGCAATGATCACGTAGCTACCATGTACTGGTCACGTGAGTGATCATGCACTGATCACGTGACTGATCATGCACTGATCTCGTGGCTATCATGCACGGCTCATGTGGCTGATCATGCAATGATCACCTAGCTACCATATACTGGTCATGTGACTGATCATGCACTGATCACGTGACTGATCATGCACTGATCATGTGGCTGATCATGCACTGATCACGTGGCTGATCATCCACTGATCACGTGACTGATCATGCACTGATCACGTGACTGATCATGCACTGATCACCTAGCTATCATGCACTGATCACTTGGCTGGTCATACACTGATCACGTGCCAGGTCATGCACACATTACATGACTGATCATGCACTGAACACGTGACTGATCATGCACTGATCACGTGGCTATCATGCACTACTCACGTGGCTGATCATGCAATGATCATGTAGCTACCATATACAGGTCACGTGAATGATCATACACCCATCAGGTGACGGATCATGCACTGATCACGTGGCTATCAAGCAATGTTCACGTGGCTGAACATACACTGATCACCTGTCTGGTCATGCACAGATCACGTGACAAATCATGAACTGATCACATAGCTATCATGAACTGATCACCTGGCTGATCATGCACTGATCACGTGGCTGATCATGCACTGATACCGTGACTGAGCATGGACTGATCACATGACTATCATGTAGTGATCACGTGACTTAATGGCTCTGATCATGTGACTGATCATGCACTGATCATGTTTGCTATCATACACTGATCATGTGCCTCTGGAGGCAATAAACAAAGAGCTGAGTAGGCACGAATCAAACAGTCAGCAGGCAATACTCATGGAACTCAGGTGTGAGGAATAATGCTGCTCAGCTGGCAATAATCAAGCAGCTGAGCAAGCAGGAATTAGGAGCACAGCTGGCAATTGTCAAGCAGATGACAGGCAGGAATCGTGCAGCTCAGCTGGCAATTGTCAAGCAGATGAGCAGACAGTAATCACGCAGCTCAGCAGGCCCTGATCACGTGACTGAGCATGCACTGTTAACGTGGCTGATCATAAACTGATCACGTGATGATCATGCACTGATCACTTGGATATCATGCACTGATCACATGGCTGATCATACACTGTTCACGTGTCTGACCATGCACTGATCACGTGGCTCATCATACACTGCTCAGGTAACTGATCATGCACTGATCACCTGGCTATCATGGACTGATCACGTGGCGGAACATGCACTGTTCACGTGGCTGATCACACACCTGTCACGTGACATATCATGCACTGATCACGTGGCACTCATGCACTGATCACGTGGCTGATCATACTGTGCTCACGTAACTCATCATGCACACATCACGTGGCTATCATGCACTGCTCACGTGGCTCGTCATGGAATGATCACATAGCTACCATATACTGGTCACGTTACTGATCATGCACAGATCACGTAACTGATCATGCACTGTTCACGTGACTGATCATGTACTGATCACGTGACTGATCATGCACTGATCACGTGGCTATCATGCTCTGCTCACGTGGCTGATCATGCAACGATAACGTAGCAACCATGTACTGGTCACGTGACTGATCATGCAATGATCACGTAATTGATCCTGCACTGATCACGTGGCTCATCATGCACTGATCACGTGGCTGATCACACATGTATCACGTGACTGATCATGCACTGATCACGTGGCTCTCATGCACTGATCACGTGGCTATCATGCCCTGATCACGTGGATATCATGCACTGATCACGTGGCTGATCACACGTATCACATGACTGATCATGCACTGATCACGTGGCTATCATGCACTGATCACGCGGCTATCATGCACTGATCACGTGGCTGATCACGCAATGATCACGTAGCTACCATGTACTGGTCACGTGACTGATCATGCACTGATCAAGTAATTGATCCTACACTGATCACATGGCTCATCACGCACTGATTAGTTGGCTGATCACACGCGTATCACGTGACTGGTCATGTACAGATCACGTGAATAATCATGAAGTGATCACGTGGCTATCCTGCACTGATCACGTGGTATCATGCACTGATCACGTGGCTGATCACACACGTATCACGTGACTGATCATGCACTGATCACGTGACTGATCATGCACTGCTCACGTGGCTGATCATGCAATGATCACACAGCTACCATGTACTGGTCACTTGACTGATCATGCACTGATCACATAATTGATCATGCACTGCTCACCTGGCTTATCATGCATTGATAATATGACTGATCATGGGCTGATCATGTTTGGTGTCACACACTGATCATGTGCCTCTGGAGGCAATGAACATAGAGCTGAGTAAGCAGGAATCAGTCAGCAGGCTATAATCATGGAACTCAGCTCTGAGAAATCATGCTGCTCAGCTGGCAATAATCAAGTAGATGAGCAGGCAGGAATTATGCGGCACAGGTGGCAATTGTCAAGGAGATGACAGGCAGGAATCGTGCAGCTCAGCTGAAAATTGTCAAGCAGATGAGCAGACAGTAATCACGCAGCTCAGCAGGCCCTGATTACGTGACTGAGCATGCACTGTTCACATGGTTGATCACACACCTATCACGTGACTGATCATGCAGTGATCATGTGACTGATCATGCACTGATCACGTAGCTATCTTGCACTGATCACTTGGCTGATCATACACTCATCATGGGACTGATCGTGCAATGATCACGGGCTATCATGCATTGACTACATGACTCCACATGCACTGATCACGTGGATGATCATGCACTGATCACGTGACTGACATGCACTGATCACGTGACTGATCATGCAGTAATCACGTGGCTATCATGAACTACTCACGTGGCTGATCATGCAATGATCATGTAGCTACCATGTACAGGTCACGTGAATGATCATACACCCATCAGGTGACTGATCATGCACTGATCACGTGGCTATCATGCACTGATCACGAGAATGATCATGCACTGTTCACGTCTATATCATGCACTGATCACATGACTGCCCGTGCACTGTTCACGTGGATGGTCATACACTAATCTTGTGACAGATCATGCACTGATCACGTGGCTGATCATGCACTGATACCGTGACTGAGCATGGACTGATCACATGACTATCATGTAGTGATCACGTGACTTAATGGCGCTGATCATGTGACTGATCATGCGCTGATCATGTTTGCTATCATACACTGATCATGTGCCTCTGGAGGCAATAAACAAAGAGCTGAGTAGGCACGAATCAAACAGTCAGCAGGCAATAATGATGGAACTCAGCTGTGAGGAATCATGCTGCTCAGCTGGCAATAATCAAGCAGCTGAGCAGGCAGGAATTACGCAGCACAGCTGGCAATTGTCAAGCAGATGACAGGCAGGAATCGTGCAGCTCAGCTGGCAATTGTCAAGCAGATGAGCAGACAGTAATCACGCAGCTCAGCAGGCCCAGATCACGTGACTGAGCATGCACTGTTCACGTGGCTGATCATACACTGATCACGTGATGATCATGCACTGATCACTTGGATATCATGCACTGATCACGTGGCTGATCATACACTGTTCACGTGTCTGACCATGCACTGATAACGTGGCTGATCATACACTGCTCACGTAACTGATCATGCACTGATCACGTGGCTATCATGCACTGATCACGTGGCTGAACATGCACTGTTCACGTGGCTGATCACACACCTGTCACGTGACATATCATGCACTGAACACGTGGCACTCATGCACTGATCACGTGGCTGATCATACTCTGCTCACGTAACTCATGCACACATCACGTGGCTATCATGCACTGCTCACGTGGCTCGTCATGGAATGATCACGTAGCAACCATATACTGGTAACGTGACTGATCATGCAAAGATCATGTAAATGATCATGCACTGTTCACGTGACTGATCATGTACTGATCACGTGACTGATCATGCACTGACCACGTGGCTATCATGCTCTGCTCACGTGGCTGATCATGCAAAGATCACGTAGCAACCATGTACTGGTCACGTGACTGATCATGCACTGATCACGTAATTGATCCTGCACTGATCACGTGGCTCATCATGCACTGATCACGTGGCTGATCACAAATGTATCACGTGACTGATCATGCACTGATCCCGTGGCTCTCATGCACTGATCACGTGGCTGTCATGCACTGATCACGTGGATATCATGAACTACTCACGTGTCTGATCATGCAATGATCATGTAGCTACCATGTACAGGTCACATGACTGATCATGCACTGATCACGTGACTGATCATGCAGAGATCACGTGGCTATCATGAACTACTCACGTGGCTGATCATGCAATGATCATGTAGCTACCATGTACAGGTCACGTGAATGATCATACACCCATCAGGTGACTGATCATGCACTGATCACGTGGCTATCATGCACTGATCACGAGACTGATCAAGCACTGTTCACGTCTATATCATGCACTGATCCCATGACTACCCGTGCACTGATCACGTGGATGATCATACACTAATCTTGTGACAGATCATGCACTGATCACGTGGCTGATCATGCACTGATACCGTGACTGAGCATGGACTGATCACATGACTATCATGTAGTGATCACGTGACTTAATGGCGCTGATCATGTGACTGATCATGCGCTGATCATGTTTGCTATCATACACTGATCATGTGCCTCTGGAGGCAATAAACAAAGAGCTGAGTAGGCACGAATCAAACAGTCAGCAGGCAATAATCATGGAACTCAGCTGTGAGGAATCATGCTGCTCAGCTGGCAATAATCAAGCAGCTGAGCAGGCAGGAATTACGCAGCACAGCTGGCAATTGTCAAGCAGATGACAGGCAGGAATCGTGCAGCTCAGCTGGCAATTGTCAAGCAGATGAGTAGACAGTAATCACGCAGCTCAGCAGGCCCAGATCACGTGACTGAGCATGCACTGTTCACGTGGCTGATCATACACTGTTCACGTGTCTGACCATGCACTGATCACGTGGCTGATCATACACTGCTCACGTAAGTGATCATGCACTGATCACGTGGCTATCATGCACTGATCACGTGGCTGAACATGCACTGTTCACGTGGCTGATCACACACCTGTCACGTGACATATCATGCACTGATCACGTGGCACTCATGCACTGATCACGTGACTGATCATACTCTGCTCACGTAACTGATCATGCACTGATCACATGGCTGAACATGCAATGTTCACGTGGCTGATCACACACCTGTCACGTGACATATCATGCACTGATCACGTGGCACTCATGCACTGATCACGTGGCTGATCGTACACTGCTCACGTAACTGATCATGCACTGATCACGTGGCTATCATGCACTGATCACGTGGCTGAACATGCACTGGTCACGTGGCTGATCACACTCCTGTCACGTGACATATCATGCACTGATCACGTGGCACTCATGCACTGATCACGTGGCTGATCATACTCTGCTCATGTAACTCATGCACACATCACGTGGCTATCATGCACTGCTCACGTGGCTCGTCATGGAACGATCACGTAGCAACCATATACTGGTAACGTGACTGATCATGCAAGGATCACGTAAATGATCATGCACTGTTCACGTGACTGATCATGTACTGATCACGTGACTGATCATGCACTGACCACGTGGCTACCATGCTCTGCTCACGTGGCTGATCATGCAACGATCACGTAGCAACCATGTACTGGTCACGTGACTGATCATGCACTGATCACGTAACTGATCCTGCACTGATCACGTGGCTCATCATGCACTGATCACGTGGCTGATCACACATGTATCACGTGACTGATCATGCACTGATCCCGTGGCTCTCATGCACTGATCACGTGGCTGTCATGCACTGATCACGTGGATATCATGCACTGATCATGTGGCTGATCACACACGTATCACATGACTGATCATGCACTGATCACGTGGCTATCATGCACTGATCACGTGGCTATCATGCACTGATCATGTGGCTGATCAGGCAATGATCACGTAGCTACCATGTACTGGTCACGTGACTGATCATGCACTGATCACGTAATTGATCATGCACTGATCATGTGGCTGATCATGCACTGATCACGTGGCTGATCATACACTGCTCACATAACTGATCATGCACTGATCACGTGGCTACCATGCACTGATCACTTGGCTGGACATACACTGATCACGTGCCTGGTCATGCACTGATCACGTGGCTGATCATGCACTGATCACGTGACTGATCATGCACTGATCTCGTGTCTGATCATGCACTGGTCACGTGGCTATCATGCACTGCTCACGTGGCTGATCATGCCATGATCACGCAGCTACCATGTACTGGTCACATGACTGATCATGCACTGATCACGTGACTGATCATACAGTGATCACGTGGCTATCATGAACTATCACGTGGCTGATCATGCAATGATCATGTAGCTACCATGTACAGGTCACGTGAATGATCATACACCCATCAGGTGACTGATCATGCACTGATCACGTGGCTATCATGCACTGATCACGAGACTGATCATGCACTGTTCACGTCTATATCATGCACTGATCACATGACTGCCCGTGCACTGATCACGTGGATGATCATACACTAATCTTGTGACAGATCATGCACTGATCACGTGGCTGATCACACACGTATCACATGACTGATCATGCACTGATCACGTGGCTATCATGCACTGATCACGTGGCTATCATGCATTGATCACGTGGCTGATCATACACTGTTCACGTGTCTGACCTTGCACTGATCACGTGGCTGATCATACACTGCTCACGTAACTGATCATGCACTGATCACGTGGCTATCATGCACTGATCACGTGGCTGAACATGCACTGTTCACGTGGCTGATCACGCACCTGTCACGTGACATATCATGCACTGATCACGTGGCACTCATGCACTGATCACGTGGCTGATCATACTCTGCTCACGTAACTCATGCACACATCACGTGGCTATCATGCACTGCTCACGTGGCTCGTCATGGATGATCACGTAGCAACCATATACTGGTAACGTGACTGATCATGCAAAGATCACGTAAATGATCATGCACTGTTCACGTGACTGATCATGTACTGATCACGTGACTGATCATGCACTGACCATGTGGCTATCATGCTCTGCTCACGTGGCTGATCACGCAACAATCACGAAGCAACCATGTACTGGTCACGTGACTGATCATGCACTGAACACGTAATTGATCCTGCACTGATCACGTGGCTCATCATGCACTGATCACGTGGCTGATCACACATGTATCACGTGACTGATCATGCACTGATCCCGTGGCTCTCATGCACTGATCACGTGGCTGTCATGCACTGATCACGTGGATATCATGCATTGATCACGTGGTTGATCACACACGTATCACATGACTGATCATGCACTGATCACGTGGCTATCATGCACTGATCACGTGGCTATCATGCACTGATCATGTGGCTGATCAGGCAATGATCACGTAGCTACCATGTACTGGTCACGTGACTGATCATGCACTGATCACGTAATTGATCATGCACTGATCATGTGGCTGATCATGCACTGATCACGTGGCTGATCATACACTGATCACATAACTGATCATGCACTGATCACGTGACTGATCATGCACTGATCACGTGGCTATCATGCACTGATCACTTGGCTGACATACACTGATCACGTGCCTGATCATGCACTGATCACGTGGCTGATCATGCACTGATCACGTGCCTGATCATGCACTGATCACGTGTCTGATCATGCACTGATCACGTGGCTATCATGCACTGCTCACGTGGCTGATCATGCCATGATCACGCAGCTACCATGTACTGGTCACATGACTGATCATGCACTGATCACGTGACTGATCATGCAGTGATCACGTGGCTATCATGCACTACTCACGTGGCTGATCATGCAATGATCATGTAGCTACCATGTACAGGTCACGTGAATGATCATACACCCATCAGGTGACTGATCATGCACTGATCACGTGGCTATCATGCACTGATCACGAGACTGATCATGCACTGATCACGTCTATATCATGCACTGATCACATGACTGCCCATGCACTGATCACGTGGATGATCATACACTAATCTTGTGACAGATCATGCACTGATCACGTGGCTGATCATGCACTGATACCGTGACTGAGCATGGACTGATCACATGACTATCATGTAGTGATCACGTGACTTAATGGCGCTGATCATGTGACTGATCATGCGCTGATCATGTTTGCTATCATACACTGATCATGTGCCTCTGGAGGCAATAAACAAAGAGCTGAGTAGGCACGAATCAAACAGTCAGCAGGCAATAATCATGGAACTCAGGTGTGAGGAATCATGCTGCTCAGCTGGCAATAATCAAGCAGCTGAGCAGGCAGGAATTACGCAGCTCAGCTGGCAATTGTCAAGCAGATGAGCAGACAGTAATCACGCAGCTCAGCAGGCCCAGATCACGTGACTGAGCATGCACTGTTCACGTGGCTGATCATACACTGATCACGTGATGATCATGTACTGATCACTTGGATATCATGCACTGATCACGTGGCTGATCATACACTGTTCACGTGTCTGACCATGCACTGATCACGTGGCTGATCATACACTGCTCACGTAACTGATCATGCACTGATCACGTGGCTATCATGCACTGATCACGTGGCTGAACATGCACTGTTCACGTGGCTGATCACACACCTGTCACGTGACATATCATGCACTGATCACGTGGCACTCATGCACTGATCACGTGGCTGATCATACTCTGCTCACGTAACTCATGCACACATCACGTGGCTATCATGCACTGCTCACGTGGCTCGTCATGGATGATCACGTAGCAACCATATACTGGTCACGTGACTGATCATGCAAAGATCACGTAAATGATCATGCACTGTTCACGTGACTGATCATGTACTGATCACGTGACTGATCATGCACTGATCACGTGGCTATCATGCACTGCTCACGTGGCTGATCATGCAACGATCACGTAGCAACCATGTACTGGTCACGTGACTGATCATGCACTGATCACGTAATTGATCATGCACTGATCACGTGGCTCATCATGCACTGATCACGTGGCTGATCACAAATGTATCACGTGACTGATCATGCACTGATCACGTGGCTATCATGCACTGATCACGTGGCTGATCATGCACTGATCACGTGGATATCATGCACTGATCACGTGGCTGATCATGCACTGATCACGTAGCTATCATGCACTGATCACGTGACTGATCATGCACTGATCACGTGGCTATCATGCACTGATCACGTGGCTGATCATGCACTGATCACGTGGCTATCATGCACTGATCACGTGGCTGATCACACACGTATCACATGACTGACACTGATCACGTGGCTGATCATGCACTGATCACGTGGCTATCATGCACTGATCACGTGGCTGATCATGCAATGATCACGTAGCTACCATGTACTGGTCACGTGACTGATCATGCACTGATCACGTAATTGATCATGCACTGATCACGTGGCTGATCATGCACTGATCACGTGGCTGATCATGCACTGATCACGTGACTGATCATGCACTGATCACGTGACTGATCATGCACTGATCACGTGGCTATCATGCACTGATCACGTGGCTGACATACACTGATCACGTGCCTGATCATGCACTGATCACGTGGCTGATCATGCACTGATCACGTGACTGATCATGCACTGATCACGTGTCTGATCATGCACTGATCACGTGGCTATCATGCACTGCTCACGTGGCTGATCATGCCATGATCACGCAGCTACCATGTACTGGTCACATGACTGATCATGCACTGATCACGTGACTGATCATGCAGTGATCACGTGGCTATCATGCACTACTCACGTGGCTGATCATGCAATGATCATGTAGCTACCATGTACAGGTCACGTGAATGATCATACACCCATCAGGTGACTGATCATGCACTGATCACGTGGCTATCATGCACTGATCACGAGACTGATCATGCACTGATCACGTCTATATCATGCACTGATCCCATGACTGCCCATGCACTGATCACGTGGATGATCATACACTAATCTTGTGACAGATCATGCACTGATCACGTGGCTGATCATGCACTGATACCGTGACTGAGCATGGACTGATCACATGACTATCATGTAGTGATCACGTGACTTAATGGCGCTGATCATGTGACTGATCATGCGCTGATCATGTTTGCTATCATACACTGATCATGTGCCTCTGGAGGCAATAAACAAAGAGCTGAGTAGGCACGAATCAAACAGTCAGCAGGCAATAATCATGGAACTCAGGTGTGAGGAATCATGCTGCTCAGCTGGCAATAATCAAGCAGCTGAGCAGGCAGGAATTACGCAGCTCAGCTGGCAATTGTCAAGCAGATGAGCAGACAGTAATCACGCAGCTCAGCAGGCCCAGATCACGTGACTGAGCATGCACTGTTCACGTGGCTGATCATACACTGATCACGTGATGATCATGCACTGATCACGTGGCTATCATGCACTGATCACGTGGCTGATCATGCACTGTTCACGTGTCTGACCATGCACTGATCACGTGGCTGATCATACACTGCTCACGTAACTGATCATGCACTGATCACGTGGCTATCATGCACTGATCACGTGGCTGAACATGCACTGTTCACGTGGCTGATCACACACCTGTCACGTGACATATCATGCACTGATCACGTGGCACTCATGCACTGATCACGTGGCTGATCATACTCTGCTCACGTAACTCATGCACACATCACGTGGCTATCATGCACTGCTCACGTGGCTCGTCATGGAATGATCACGTAGCAACCATATACTGGTCACGTGACTGATCATGCACAGATCACGTAAATGATCATGCACTGTTCACGTGACTGATCATGTACTGATCACGTGACTGATCATGCACTGATCACGTGGCTATCATGCACTGCTCACGTGGCTGATCATGCAACGATCACGTAGCAACCATGTACTGGTCACGTGACTGATCATGCACTGATCACGTAACTGATCATGCACTGATCACGTGGCTCATCATGCACTGATCACGTGGCTGATCACACATGTATCACGTGACTGATCATGCACTGATCACGTGGCTCTCATGCACTGATCACGTGGCTATCATGCACTGATCACGTGGATATCATGCACTGATCACGTGGCTGATCACACACGTATCACATGACTGATCATGCACTGATCACGTGGCTATCATGCACTGATCACGTGGCTATCATGCACTGATCACGTGGCTGATCATGCAATGATCACGTAGCTACCATGTACTGGTCACGTGACTGATCATGCACTGATCACGTAATTGATCATGCACTGATCACGTGGCTGATCATGCACTGATCACGTGGCTGATCATGCACTGATCACGTGACTGATCATGCACTGATCACGTGACTGATCATGCACTGATCACGTGGCTATCATGCACTGATCACGTGGCTGATCATGCACTGATCACGTGACTGATCATGCACTGATCACGTGGCTGATCATGCACTGATCACGTGACTGATCATGCACTGATCACGTGACTGATCATGCACTGATCACGTGGCTATCATACACTGATCATGTGCCTCTGGAGGCAATAAACAAAGAGCTGAGTAGGCACGAATCAAACAGTCAGCAGGCAATAATCATGGAACTCAGGTGTGAGGAATCATGCTGCTCAGCTGGCAATAATCAAGCAGCTGAGCAGGCAGGAATTACGCGGCACAGCTGGCAATTGTCAAGCAGATGACAGGCAGGAATCGTGCAGCTCAGCTGGCAATTGTCAAGCAGATGAGCAGACAGTAATCACGCAGCTCAGCAGGCCCTGATCACGTGACTGATCATGCACTGTTCACGTGGCTGATCACACACTGATCACGTGACTATCATGCACTGATCACTTGGATATCATGCACTGATCACGTGGCTGATCATACACTGTTCACGTGTCTGACCATGCACTGATCACGTGGCTGATCATACACTGCTCACGTAACTGATCATGCACTGATCACGTGGCTATCATGCACTGATCACGTGGCTGAACATGCACTGTTCACGTGGCTGATCACACACCTGTCACGTGACATATCATGCACTGATCACGTGGCACTCATGCACTGATCACGTGGCTGATCATACTCTGCTCACGTAACTCATGCACACATCACGTGGCTATCATGCACTGCTCACGTGGCTCGTCATGGAATGATCACGTAGCAACCATATACTGGTCACGTGACTGATCATGCAAAGATCACGTAAATGATCATGCACTGTTCACGTGACTGATCATGTACTGATCACGTGACTGATAATGCACTGATCACGTGGCGATCATGCTCTGCTCACGTGGCTGATCATGCAACGATCACGTAGCAACCATGTACTGGTCACGTGACTGATCATGCACTGATCACGTAATTGATCCTGCATTGATCACGTGGCTCATCATGCACTGATCACGTGGCTGATCACACATGTATCACGTGACTGATCATGCACTGATCACGTGGCTATCATGCACTGATCACGTGGCTGTCATGCACTGATCACGTGGATATCATGCACTGATCACGTGGCTGATCACACACGTATCACATGACTGATCATGCACTGATCACGTGGCTATCATGCACTGATCACGTGGCTATCATGCACTGATCACGTGGCTGATCATGCAATGATCACGTAGCTACCATGTACTGGTCACGTGACTGATCATGCACTGATCACGTAATTGATCATGCACTGATCATGTGGCTGATCATGCACTGATCACGTGGCTGATCATGCACTGATCACATAACTGATCATGCACTGATCACGTGACTGATCATGCACTGATCACGTGGCTATCATGCACTGATCACTTGGCTGACATACACTGATCACGTGCCTGGTCATGCACTGATCACGTGGCTGATCATGCACTGATCACGTGACTGATCATGCACTGATCACGTGTCTGATCATGCACTGATCACGTGGCTATCATGCACTGCTCACGTGGCTGATCATGCCATGATCACGCAGCTACCATGTACTGGTCACATGACTGATCATGCACTGATCACGTGACTGATCATGCAGTGATCACGTGGCTATCATGCACTACTCACGTGGCTGATCATGCAATGATCATGTAGCTACCATGTACAGGTCACGTGAATGATCATACACCCATCAGGTGACTGATCATGCACTGATCACGTGGCTATCATGCACTGATCACGAGACTGATCATGCACTGATCACGTCTATATCATGCACTGATCACATGACTGCCCATGCACTGATCACGTGGATGATCATACACTAATCTTGTGACAGATCATGCACTGATCACGTGGCTGATCATGCACTGATACCGTGACTGAGCATGGACTGATCACATGACTATCATGTAGTGATCACGTGACTTAATGGCGCTGATCATGTGACTGATCATGCGCTGATCATGTTTGCTATCATACACTGATCATGTGCCTCTGGAGGCAATAAACAAAGAGCTGAGTAGGCACGAATCAAACAGTCAGCAGGCAATAATCATGGAACTCAGGTGTGAGGAATCATGCTGCTCAGCTGGCAATAATCAAGCAGCTGAGCAGGCAGGAATTACGCAGCACAGCTGGCAATTGTCAAGCAGATGACAGGCAGGAATCGTGCAGCTCAGCTGGCAATTGTCAAGCAGATGAGCAGACAGTAATCACGCAGCTCAGCAGGCCCAGATCACGTGACTGAGCATGCACTGTTCACGTGGCTGATCATACACTGATCACGTGATGATCATGCACTGATCACTTGGATATCATGCACTGATCACGTGGCTGATCATACACTGTTCACGTGTCTGACCATGCACTGATCACGTGGCTGATCATACACTGATCACGTAACTGATCATGCACTGATCACGTGGCTATCATGCACTGATCACGTGGCTGAACATGCACTGTTCACGTGGCTGATCACACACCTGTCACGTGACATATCATGCACTGATCACGTGGCACTCATGCACTGATCACGTGGCTGATCATACTCTGCTCACGTAACTCATGCACACATCACGTGGCTATCATGCACTGCTCACGTGGCTCGTCATGGAATGATCACGTAGCAACCATATACTGGTCACGTGACTGATCATGCAAAGATCACGTAAATGATCATGCACTGTTCACGTGACTGATCATGTACTGATCACGTGACTGATCATGCAATGATCACGTGGCTACCATGCTCTGCTCACGTGGCTGATCATGCAACGATCACGTAGCAACCATGTACTGGTCACGTGACTGATCATGCACTGATCACGTAACTGATCCTGCACTGATCACGTGGCTCATCATGCACTGATCACGTGGCTGATCACACATGTATCACGTGACTGATCATGCACTGATCACGTGGCTCTCATGCACTGATCACGTGGCTGTCATGCACTGATCACGTGGATATCATGCACTGATCACGTGGCTGATCACACACGTATCACATGACTGATCATGCACTGATCACGTGGCTATCATGCACTGATCACGTGGCTATCATGCACTGATCACGTGGCTATCATGCACTGATCACGTGGCTGATCATGCAATGATCACGTAGCTACCATGTACTGGTCACGTGACTGATCATGCACTGATCACGTAATTGATCATGCACTGATCACGTGGCTGATCATGCACTGATCACGTGGCTGATCATGCACTGATCACATAACTGATCATGCACTGATCACGTGACTGATCATGCACTGATCACGTGGCTACCATGCACTGATCACTTGGCTGACATACACTGATCACGTGCCTGATCATGCACTGATCACGTGGCTGATCATGCACTGATCACGTGACTGATCATGCACTGATCACGTGTCTGATCATGCACTGATCACGTGGCTATCATGCACTGCTCACGTGGCTGATCATGCCATGATCACGCAGCTACCATGTACTGGTCACATGACTGATCATGCACTGATCACGTGACTGATCATGCAGTGATCACGTGGCTATCATGCACTACTCACGTGGCTGATCATGCAATGATCATGTAGCTACCATGTACAGGTCACATGAATGATCATACACCCATCAGGTGACTGATCATGCACTGATCACGTGGCTATCATGCACTGATCACGAGACTGATCATGCACTGATCACGTCTATATCATGCACTGATCACATGACTGCCCATGCACTGATCACGTGGATGATCATACACTAATCTTGTGACAGATCATGCACTGATCACGTGGCTGATCATGCACTGATACCGTGACTGAGCATGGACTGATCACATGACTATCATGTACTGATCACGTGACTTAATGGCGCTGATCATGTGACTGATCATGCGCTGATCATGTTTGCTATCATACACTGATCATGTGCCTCTGGAGGCAATAAACAAAGAGCTGAGTAGGCACGAATCAAACAGTCAGCAGGCAATAATCATGGAACTCAGGTGTGAGGAATCATGCTGCTCAGCTGGCAATAATCAAGCAGCTGAGCAGGCAGGAATTATGCAGCTCAGCTGGCAATTGTCAAGCAGATGAGCAGACAGTAATCACGCAGCTCATCATGCCCAGATCACGTGACTGAGCATGCACTGTTCACGTGGCTGATCATGCACTGATCACGTGATGATCATGCACTGATCACTTGGATATCATGCACTGATCACGTGGCTGATCATACACTGTTCACGTGTCTGACCATGCACTGATCACGTGGCTGATCATACACTGCTCACGTAACTGATCATGCACTGATCACGTGGCTATCATGCACTGATCACGTGGCTGATCATGCACTGTTCACGTGGCTGATCACACACCTGTCACGTGACATATCATGCACTGATCACGTGGCACTCATGCACTGATCACGTGGCTGATCATACTCTGCTCACGTAACTCATGCACACATCACGTGGCTATCATGCACTGCTCACGTGGCTCGTCATGGAATGATCACGTAGCAACCATATACTGGTCACGTGACTGATCATGCACAGATCACGTAAATGATCATGCACTGATCACGTGGCTGATCATGCACTGATCACGTGACTGATCATGCACTGATCACGTGGCGATCATGCTCTGCTCACGTGGCTGATCATGCAACGATCACGTAGCAACCATGTACTGGTCACGTGACTGATCATGCACTGATCACGTAACTGATCCTGCACTGATCACGTGGCTGATCATGCACTGATCACGTGGCTGATCACACATGTATCACGTGACTGATCATGCACTGATCACGTGGCTCTCATGCACTGATCACGTGGCTATCATGCACTGATCACGTGGATATCATGCACTGATCACGTGGCTGATCACACACGTATCACATGACTGATCATGCACTGATCACGTGGCTATCATGCACTGATCACGTGGCTATCATGCACTGATCACGTGGCTGATCATGCAATGATCACGTAGCTACCATGTACTGGTCACGTGAATGATCATGCACCCATCACGTGACTGATCATGCACTGATCACGTGGCTGATCATGCACTGATCACGTGGCTGATCATGCACTGATCACATGACTGATCATGCACTGATCACGTGACTGATCATGCACTGATCACGTGGCTATCATGCACTGATCACGTGGCTGATCATGCACTGATCACGTGACTGATCATGCACTGATCACATGACTGATCATGTAGTGATCACGTGACTGATCATGCACTGATCACGTGACTGATCATGCACTGATCATGTTGCTATCATACACTGATCATGTGCCTCTGGAGGCAATAAACAAAGAGCTGAGTAGGCACGAATCAAACAGTCAGCAGGCAATAATCATGGAACTCAGGTGTGAGGAATCATGCTGCTCAGCTGGCAATAATCAAGCAGCTGAGCAGGCAGGAATTACGCAGCACAGCTGGCAATTGTCAAGCAGATGACAGGCAGGAATCGTGCAGCTCAGCTGGCAATTGTCAAGCAGATGAGCAGACAGTAATCACGCAGCTCAGCAGGCCCAGATCACGTGACTGAGCATGCACTGTTCACGTGGCTGATCATACACTGATCACGTGATGATCATGCACTGATCACTTGGATATCATGCACTGATCACGTGGCTGATCATACACTGTTCACGTGTCTGACCATGCACTGATCACGTGGCTGATCATACACTGCTCACGTAACTGATCATGCACTGATCACGTGGCTATCATGCACTGATCACGTGGCTGAACATGCACTGTTCACGTGGCTGATCACACACCTGTCACGTGACATATCATGCACTGATCACGTGGCACTCATGCACTGATCACGTGGCTGATCATACTCTGCTCACGTAACTCATGCACACATCACGTGGCTATCATGCACTGCTCACGTGGCTGTCATGGAATGATCACGTAGCAACCATATACTGGTCACGTGACTGATCATGCAAAGATCACGTAAATGATCATGCACTGTTCACGTGACTGATCATGTACTGATCACGTGACTGATCATGCACTGATCACGTGGCTATCATGCTCTGCTCACGTGGCTGATCATGCAACGATCACGTAGCAACCATGTACTGGTCACGTGTCTGATCATGCACTGATCACGTAATTGATCCTGCACTGATCACGTGGCTCATCATGCACTGATCACGTGGCTGATCACACATGTATCACGTGACTGATCATGCACTGATCACGTGGCTCTCATGCACTGATCACGTGGCTGTCATGCACTGATCACGTGGATATCATGCACTGATCACGTGGCTGATCACACACGTATCACATGACTGATCATGCACTGATCACGTGGCTATCATGCACTGATCACGTGGCTATCATGCACTGATCACGTGGCTGATCATGCAATGATCACGTAGCTACCATGTACTGGTCACGTGACTGATCATGCACTGATCACGTAATTGATCATGCACTGATCACGTGGCTGATCATGCACTGATCACGTGGCTGATCATACACTGATCACATAACTGATCATGCACTGATCACGTGACTGATCATGCACTGATCACGTGGCTATCATGCACTGATCACTTGGCTGACATACACTGATCACGTGCCTGGTCATGCACTGATCACGTGGCTGATCATGCACTGATCACGTGACTGATCATGCACTGATCACGTGTCTGATCATGCACTGATCACGTGGCTATCATGCACTGCTCACGTGGCTGATCATGCCATGATCACGCAGCTACCATGTACTGGTCACATGACTGATCATGCACTGATCACGTGCCTGATCATGCACTGATCACGTGGCTATCATGCACTACTCACGTGGCTGATCATGCAATGATCATGTAGCTACCATGTACAGGTCACGTGAATGATCATACACCCATCAGGTGACTGATCATGCACTGATCACGTGGCTATCATGCACTGATCACGAGACTGATCATGCACTGATCACGTCTATATCATGCACTGATCCCATGACTGCCCATGCACTGATCACGTGGATGATCATACACTAATCTTGTGACAGATCATGCACTGATCACGTGGCTGATCATGCACTGATACCGTGACTGAGCATGGACTGATCACATGACTATCATGTAGTGATCACGTGACTTAATGGCGCTGATCATGTGACTGATCATGCGCTGATCATGTTTGCTATCATACACTGATCATGTGCCTCTGGAGGCAATAAACAAAGAGCTGAGTAGGCACGAATCAAACAGTCAGCAGGCAATAATCATGGAACTCAGGTGTGAGGAATCATGCTGCTCAGCTGGCAATAATCAAGCAGCTGAGCAGGCAGGAATTACGCAGCACAGCTGGCAATTGTCAAGCAGATGACAGGCAGGAATCGTGCAGCTCAGCTGGCAATTGTCAAGCAGATGAGCAGACAGTAATCACGCAGCTCAGCAGGCCCAGATCACGTGACTGAGCATGCACTGTTCACGTGGCTGATCATACACTGATCACGTGATGATCATGCACTGATCACTTGGATATCATGCACTGATCACGTGGCTGATCATACACTGATCACGTGTCTGACCATGCACTGATCACGTGGCTGATCACACACTGATCACGTAACTGATCATGCACTGATCACGTGGCTATCATGCACTGATCACGTGGCTGAACATGCACTGTTCACGTGGCTGATCACACACCTGTCACGTGACATATCATGCACTGATCACGTGGCACTCATGCACTGATCACGTGGCTGATCATACACTGCTCACGTAACTCATGCACTGATCACGTGGCTATCATGCACTGCTCACGTGGCTCGTCATAGAATGATCACGTAGCAACCATATACTGGTCACGTGACTGATCATGCAAAGATCACGTAAATGATCATGTACTGTTCACGTGACTGATCATGTACTGATCACGTGACTGATCATGCACTGATCACGTGGCTATCATGCTCTGCTCACGTGGCTGATCATGCAACGATCACGTAGCAACCATGTACTGGTCACGTGACTGATCATGCACTGATCACGTAATTGATCCTGCACTGATCACGTGGCTCATCATGCACTGATCACGTGGCTGATCACACATGTATCACGTGACTGATCATGCACTGATCACGTGGCTCTCATGCACTGATCACGTGGCTGTCATGCACTGATCACGTGGATATCATGCACTGATCACGTGGCTGATCACACACGCATCACATGACTGATCATGCACTGATCACGTGGCTATCATGCACTGATCACGTGGCTATCATGCACTGATCACGTGGCTATCATGCACTGATCACGTGGCTGATCATGCAATGATCACGTAGCTACCATGCACTGGTCACGTGACTGATCATGCACTGATCACGTAATTGATCATGCACTGATCACGTGGCTGATCATGCACTGATCACGTGGCTGATCATACACTGATCACATAACTGATCATGCACTGATCACGTGGCTGATCATGCACTGATCACGTGGCTATCATGCACTGATCACGTGGCTGACATACACTGATCACGTGCCTGATCATGCACTGATCACGTGGCTGATCATGCACTGATCACGTGACTGATCATGCACTGATCACGTGGCTGATCATGCACTGATCACGTGGCTATCATGCACTGATCACGTGGCTGATCATGCCATGATCACGCAGCTACCATGCACTGGTCACATGACTGATCATGCACTGATCACGTGACTGATCATGCAGTGATCACGTGGCTATCATGCACTACTCACGTGGCTGATCATGCAATGATCATGTAGCTACCATGTACAGGTCACGTGAATGATCATACACCCATCACGTGACTGATCATGCACTGATCACGTGGCTATCATGCACTGATCACGAGACTGATCATGCACTGATCACGTCTATATCATGCACTGATCACGTGACTGCCCGTGCACTGATCACGTGGATGATCATACACTAATCTTGTGAGAGATCATGCACTGATCACGTGGCTGATCATGCACTGATACCGTGACTGATCATGGACTGATCACATGACTATCATGTAGTGCTCACGTGACTTAATGGCGCTGATCATGTGACTGATCATGCGCTGATCATGTTTGCTATCATACACTGATCATGTGCCTCTGGAGGCAATAAGCAAAGAGCTGAGTAGGCACGAATCAAACAGTCAGCAGGCAATAATCATGGAACTCAGGTGTGAGGAATCATGCTGCTCAGCTGGCAATAATCATGCAGCTGATCAGGCAGGAATTACGCAGCACAGCTGGCAATTGTCAAGCAGATGACAGGCAGGACTCGTGCAGCTCAGCTGGCAATTGTCACGCAGATGATCAGACAGTAATCACGCAGCTCAGCAGGCCCAGATCACGTGACTGAGCATGCACTGTTCACGTGGCTGATCATGCACTGATCACGTGGTGATCATGCACTGATCACTTGGCTATCATGCACTGATCACGTGGCTGATCATACACTGTTCACGTGTCTGACCATGCACTGATCACGTGGCTGATCATACACTGCTCACGTAACTGATCATGCACTGATCACGTGGCTATCATGCACTGATCACGTGGCTGAACATGCACTGTTCACGTGGCTGATCACACACCTGTCACGTGACATATCATGCACTGATCACGTGGCACTCATGCACTGATCACGTGGCTGATCATACTCTGCTCACGTAACTCATGCACACATCACGTGGCTATCATGCACTGCTCACGTGGCTCGTCATGGAATGATCACGTAGCAACCATATACTGGTCACGTGACTGATCATGCAAAGATCACGTAAATGATCATGCACTGTTCACGTGACTGATCATGTACTGATCACGTGACTGATCATGCACTGATCACGTGGCGATCATGCTCTGCTCACGTGGCTGATCATGCAACGATCGCGTAGCAACCATGTACTGGTCACGTGACTGATCATGCACTGATCACGTAATTGATCCTGCACTGATCACGTGGCTCATCATGCACTGATCACGTGGCTGATCACACATGTATCACGTGACTGATCATGCACTGATCACGTGGCTCTCATGCACTGATCACGTGGCTGTCATGCACTGATCACGTGGATATCATGCACTGATCACGTGGCTGATCACACACGTATCACATGACTGATCATGCACTGATCACGTGGCTATCATGCACTGATCACGTGGCTATCATGCACTGATCACGTGGCTGATCATGCAATGATCACGTAGCTACCATGTACTGGTCACGTGACTGATCATGCACTGATCACGTAATTGATCATGCACTGATCATGTGGCTGATCATGCACTGATCACGTGGCTGATCATACACTGATCACATAACTGATCATGCACTGATCACGTGACTGATCATGCACTGATCACGTGGCTATCATGCACTGATCACTTGGCTGGACATACACTGATCACGTGCCTGGTCATGCACTGATCACGTGGCTGATCATGCACTGATCACGTGACTGATCATGCACTGATCACGTGTCTGATCATGCACTGATCACGTGGCTATCATGCACTGCTCACGTGGCTGATCATGCCATGATCACGCAGCTACCATGTACTGGTCACATGACTGATCATGCACTGATCACGTGACTGATCATGCAGTGATCACGTGGCTATCATGCACTACTCACGTGGCTGATCATGCAATGATCATGTAGCTACCATGTACAGGTCACGTGAATGATCATACACCCATCAGGTGACTGATCATGCACTGATCACGTGGCTATCATGCACTGATCACGAGACTGATCATGCACTGTTCACGTCTATATCATGCACTGATCACATGACTGCCCGTGCACTGATCACGTGGATGATCATACACTAATCTTGTGACAGATCATGCACTGATCACGTGGCTGATCATGCACTGATACCGTGACTGAGCATGGACTGATCACATGACTATCATGTAGTGATCACGTGACTTAATGGCGCTGATCATGTGACTGATCATGCGCTGATCATGTTTGCTATCATACACTGATCATGTGCCTCTGGAGGCAATAAACAAAGAGCTGAGTAGGCACGAATCAAACAGTCAGCAGGCAATAATCATGGAACTCAGGTGTGAGGAATCATGCTGCTCAGCTGGCAATAATCAAGCAGCTGAGCAGGCAGGAATTACGCAGCACAGCTGGCAATTGTCAAGCAGATGACAGGCAGGAATCGTGCAGCTCAGCTGGCAATTGTCAAGCAGATGAGCAGACAGTAATCACGCAGCTCAGCAGGCCCAGATCACGTGACTGAGCATGCACTGATCACGTGGCTGATCATACACTGATCACGTGATGATCATGCACTGATCACTTGGATATCATGCACTGATCACGTGGCTGATCATACACTGTTCACGTGTCTGACCATGCACTGATCACGTGGCTGATCATACACTGCTCACGTAACTGATCATGCACTGATCACGTGGCTATCATGCACTGATCACGTGGCTGAACATGCACTGTTCACGTGGCTGATCACACACCTGTCACGTGACATATCATGCACTGATCACGTGGCACTCATGCACTGATCACGTGGCTGATCATACTCTGCTCACGTAACTCATGCACACATCACGTGGCTATCATGCACTGCTCACGTGGCTCGTCATGGAATGATCACGTAGCAACCATATACTGGTCACGTGACTGATCATGCAAAGATCACGTAAATGATCATGCACTGTTCACGTGACTGATCATGTACTGATCACGTGACTGATCATGCACTGATCACGTGGCTATCATGCTCTGCTCACGTGGCTGATCATGCAATGATCACGTAGCAACCATGTACTGGTCACGTGACTGATCATGCACTGATCACGTAATTGATCCTGCACTGATCACGTGGCTCATCATGCACTGATCACGTGGCTGATCACACATGTATCACGTGACTGATCATGCACTGATCACGTGGCTCATGCACTGATCACGTGGCTGTCATGCACTGATCACGTGGATATCATGCACTGATCACGTGGCTGATCACACACGTATCACATGACTGATCATGCACTGATCACGTGGCTATCATGCACTGATCACGTGGCTATCATGCACTGATCACGTGGCTGATCATGCAATGATCACGTAGCTACCATGTACTGATCACGTGACTGATCATGCACTGATCACGTAATTGATCATGCACTGATCGTGGCTGATCATGCACTGATCACGTGGCTGATCATGCACTGATCACATGACTGATCATGCACTGATCACGTGACTGATCATGCACTGATCACGTGGCTATCATGCACTGATCACGTGGCTGATCATACACTGATCACGTGACTGATCATGCACTGATCACGTGGCTATCATGCACTGATCACGTGGCTGATCATGCACTGATCACGTAGCAACCATACTGGTCACGTGACTGATCATGCACTGATCACGTGGCTGATCATGCACTGATCACGTGACTGATCATGCACTGATCACGTGACTGATCATGCACTGATCACGTGGCTATCATGCACTGATCACGTGGCTGATCATGCACTGATCACGTAGCTACCATGCACTGATCACGTGACTGATCATGCACTGATCACGTAATTGATCATGCACTGATCACGTGGCTGATCATGCACTGATCACGTGGCTGATCATGCACTGATCACGTGGCTATCATGCACTGATCACGTGGCTGATCATGCACTGATCACGTAGCTACCATGCACTGATCACGTGACTGATCATGCACTGATCACGTAATTGATCATGCACTGATCACGTGGCTGATCATGCACTGATCACGTGGCTGATCATGCACTGATCACGTGACTGATCATGCACTGATCACGTGACTGATCA
This sequence comes from Bos javanicus, assembly GCF_032452875.1. NCBI lineage: Eukaryota > Metazoa > Chordata > Mammalia > Artiodactyla > Bovidae > Bos > Bos javanicus. Next base: position 58,103 of record NW_026894423.1, read on the forward strand.
TGCACTGATCACGTGGCTATCATGCACTGATCACGTGGCTGACATACACTGATCACGTGCCTGATCATGCACTGATCACGTGGCTGATCATGCACTGATCACGTGACTGATCATGCACTGATCACGTGTCTGATCATGCACTGATCACGTGGCTATCATGCACTGCTCACGTGGCTGATCATGCCATGATCACGCAGCTACCATGTACTGGTCACATGACTGATCATGCACTGATCACGTGACTGATCATGCACTGATCACGTGGCTATCATGCACTACTCACGTGGCTGATCATGCAATGATCATGTAGCTACCATGTACAGGTCACGTGAATGATCATACACCCATCAGGTGACTGATCATGCACTGATCACGTGGCTATCATGCACTGATCACGTGACTGATCATGCACTGATCACGTCTATATCATGCACTGATCACATGACTGCCCATGCACTGATCACGTGGATGATCATACACTAATCTTGTGACAGATCATGCACTGATCACGTGGCTGATCATGCACTGATACCGTGACTGAGCATGGACTGATCACATGACTATCATGTAGTGATCACGTGACTTAATGGCGCTGATCATGTGACTGATCATGCGCTGATCATGTTTGCTATCATACACTGATCATGTGCCTCTGGAGGCAATAAACAAAGAGCTGAGTAGGCACGAATCAAACAGTCAGCAGGCAATAATCATGGAACTCAGGTGTGAGGAATCATGCTGCTCAGCTGGCAATAATCAAGCAGCTGAGCAGGCAGGAATTACGCAGCACAGCTGGCAATTGTCAAGCAGATGACAGGCAGGAATCGTGCAGCTCAGCTGGCAATTGTCAAGCAGATGAGCAGACAGTAATCACGCAGCTCAGCAGGCCCAGATCACGTGACTGAGCATGCACTGTTCACGTGGCTGATCATACACTGATCACGTGATGATCATGCACTGATCACTTGGATATCATGCACTGATCACGTGGCTGATCATACACTGTTCACGTGTCTGACCATGCACTGATCACGTGGCTGATCATACACTGCTCACGTAACTGATCATGCACTGATCACGTGGCTATCATGCACTGATCACGTGGCTGATCATGCACTGATCACGTGACTGATCATGCACTGATCACGTGACTGATCATGCACTGATCACGTGGCTATCATGCACTGATCACGTGGCTGATCATGCAATGATCACGTAGCAACCATGTACTGGTCACGTGACTGATCATGCACTGATCACGTAATTGATCATGCACTGATCACGTGGCTGATCATGCACTGATCACGTGGCTGATCACACATGATCACGTGACTGATCATGCACTGATCACGTGGCTGATCATGCACTGATCACGTGGCTGATCATGCACTGATCACGTGGCTATCATGCACTGATCACGTGGCTGATCATGCACTGATCACGTGACTGATCATGCACTGATCACGTGGCTATCATGCACTGATCACGTGGCTATCATGCACTGATCACGTGGCTGATCATGCACTGATCACGTGGCTATCATGCACTGATCACGTGACTGATCATGCACTGATCACGTGGCTGATCATGCACTGATCGTGGCTGATCATGCACTGATCACGTGGCTGATCATGCACTGATCACGTGACTGATCATGCACTGATCACGTGACTGATCATGCACTGATCACGTGGCTGATCATGCACTGATCACGTGGCTATCATGCACTGATCACGTGGCTGTCATGCAATGATCACGTAGCTACCATATACTGGTCACGTGACTGATCATGCACTGATCACGTGCTGATCATGCACTGATCACGTGACTGATCATGCACTGATCACGTGACTGATCATGCACTGATCACGTGGCTATCATGCACTGATCACGTGGCTGATCATGCAATGATCACGTAGCTACCATGTACTGGTCACGTGACTGATCATGCACTGATCACGTAATTGATCATGCACTGATCACGTGGCTGATCATGCACTGATCACGTGGCTGATCATGCATGATCACGTGACTGATCATGCACTGATCACGTGGCTATCATGCACTGATCACGTGGCTGATCATGCACTGATCACGTGGATATCATGCACTGATCACGTGGCTGATCACACACGATCACATGACTGATCATGCACTGATCACGTGGCTATCATGCACTGATCACGTGGCTATCATGCACTGATCACGTGGCTGATCATGCACTGATCACGTAGCTATCATGCACTGATCACGTGACTGATCATGCACTGATCACGTGACTGATCATGCACTGATCACGTGGCTGATCATGCACTGATCACGTGGCTGATCATGCACTGATCACGTGACTGATCATGCACTGATCACGTGACTGATCATGCACTGATCACGTGGCTATCATGCACTGATCACGTGGCTGATCATACACTGATCACGTGACTGATCATGCACTGATCACGTGGCTGATCATGCACTGATCACGTGACTGATCATGCACTGATCACGTGGCTGATCATGCACTGATCACGTGGCTGATCATGCACTGATCACGTGGCTGATCATGCACTGATCACGTGACTGATCATGCACTGATCACGTGGCTGATCATGCACTGATCACGTGGCTATCATGCACTGCTCACGTGGCTCGTCATGGAATGATCACGTAGCAACCATATACTGGTCACGTGACTGATCATGCACTGATCACGTAAATGATCATGCACTGTTCACGTGACTGATCATGCACTGATCACGTGACTGATCATGCACTGATCACGTGGCTATCATGCACTGCTCACGTGGCTGATCATGCAACGATCACGTAGCAACCATGTACTGGTCACGTGACTGATCATGCACTGATCACGTAATTGATCATGCACTGATCACGTGGCTCATCATGCACTGATCACGTGGCTGATCACACATGATCACGTGACTGATCATGCACTGATCACGTGGCTCTCATGCACTGATCACGTGGCTGTCATGCACTGATCACGTGGATATCATGCACTGATCACGTGGCTGATCACACACGTATCACATGACTGATCATGCACTGATCACGTGGCTATCATGCACTGATCACGTGGCTGATCATGCACTGATCACGTGGCTGATCATGCAATGATCACGTAGCTACCATGTACTGGTCACGTGACTGATCATGCACTGATCACGTAATTGATCATGCACTGATCATGTGGCTGATCATGCACTGATCACGTGGCTGATCATACACTGATCACGTGACTGATCATGCACTGATCACGTGACTGATCATGCACTGATCACGTGGCTATCATGCACTGATCACTTGGCTGGACATACACTGATCACGTGCCTGGTCATGCACTGATCACGTGGCTGATCATGCACTGATCACGTGACTGATCATGCACTGATCTCGTGTCTGATCATGCACTGATCACGTGGCTATCATGCACTGATGACGTGGCTGATCATGCCATGATCACGCAGCTACCATGTACTGGTCACATGACTGATCATGCACTGATCACGTGACTGATCATGCAGTGATCACGTGGCTATCATGAACTACTCACGTGGCTGATCATGCAATGATCATGTAGCTACCATGTACAGGTCACGTGAATGATCATACACCCATCAGGTGACTGATCATGCACTGATCACGTGGCTATCATGCACTGATCACGAGACTGATCATGCACTGATCACGTCTATATCATGCACTGATCACATGACTGCCCATGCACTGATCACGTGGATGATCATACACTAATCTTGTGACAGATCATGCACTGATCACGTGGCTGATCATGCACTGATACCGTGACTGAGCATGGACTGATCACATGACTATCATGTAGTGATCACGTGACTTAATGGCGCTGATCATGTGACTGATCATGCGCTGATCATGTTTGCTATCATACACTGATCATGTGCCTCTGGAGGCAATAAACAAAGAGCTGAGTAGGCACGAATCAAACAGTCAGCAGGCAATAATCATGGAACTCAGGTGTGAGGAATCATGCTGCTCAGCTGGCAATAATCAAGCAGCTGAGCAGGCAGGAATTACGCAGCACAGCTGGCAATTGTCAAGCAGATGACAGGCAGGAATCGTGCAGCTCAGCTGGCAATTGTCAAGCAGATGAGCAGACAGTAATCACGCAGCTCAGCAGGCCCAGATCACGTGACTGAGCATGCACTGTTCACGTGGCTGATCATACACTGATCACGTGATGATCATGCACTGATCACTTGGATATCATGCACTGATCACGTGGCTGATCATACACTGTTCACGTGTCTGACCATGCACTGATCACGTGGCTGATCATACACTGCTCACGTAACTGATCATGCACTGATCACGTGGCTATCATGCACTGATCACGTGGCTGAACATGCACTGTTCACGTGGCTGATCACACACCTGTCACGTGACATATCATGCACTGATCACGTGGCACTCATGCACTGATCACGTGGCTGATCATACTCTGCTCACGTAACTCATGCACACATCACGTGGCTATCATGCACTGCTCACGTGGCTCGTCATGGAATGATCACGTAGCAACCATATACTGGTCACGTGACTGATCATGCAAAGATCACGTAAATGATCATGCACTGTTCACGTGACTGATCATGTACTGATCACGTGACTGATCATGCACTGATCACGTGGCTATCATGCTCTGCTCACGTGGCTGATCATGCAATGATCACGTAGCAACCATGTACTGGTCACGTGACTGATCATGCACTGATCACGTAATTGATCCTGCACTGATCACGTGGCTCATCATGCACTGATCACGTGGCTGATCACACATGTATCACGTGACTGATCATGCACTGATCACGTGGCTCTCATGCACTGATCACGTGGCTGTCATGCACTGATCACGTGGATATCATGCACTGATCACGTGGCTGATCACACACGTATCACATGACTGATCATGCACTGATCACGTGGCTATCATGCACTGATCACGTGGCTATCATGCACTGATCACGTGGCTGATCATGCAATGATCACGTAGCTACCATGTACTGATCACGTGACTGATCATGCACTGATCACGTAATTGATCATGCACTGATCGTGGCTGATCATGCACTGATCACGTGGCTGATCATGCACTGATCACGTAACTGATCATGCACTGATCACGTGACTGATCATGCACTGATCACGTGGCTATCATGCACTGATCACGTGGCTGATCATACACTGATCACGTGCCTGATCATGCACTGATCACGTGGCTATCATGCACTGATCACGTGGCTGATCATGCACTGATCACGTAGCAATCATGCACTGGTCACGTGACTGATCATGCACTGATCACGTGGCTGATCATGCACTGATCACGTGACTGATCATGCACTGATCACGTGACTGATCATGCACTGATCACGTGGCTATCATGCACTGATCACGTGGCTGATCATGCACTGATCACGTAGCTATCATGCACTGATCACGTGACTGATCATGCACTGATCACGTGACTGATCATGCACTGATCACGTGGCTGATCATGCACTGATCACGTGGCTGATCATGCACTGATCACGTGGCTATCATGCACTGATCACGTGGCTGATCATGCACTGATCACGTAGCTATCATGCACTGATCACGTGACTGATCATGCACTGATCACGTGATTGATCATGCACTGATCACGTGGCTGATCATGCACTGATCACGTGGCTGATCATGCACTGATCACGTGACTGATCATGCACTGATCACGTGACTGATCATGCACTGATCACGTGGCTATCATGCACTGATCACGTGGCTGATCATACACTGATCACGTGCCTGATCATGCACTGATCACGTGGCTGATCATGCACTGATCACGTGACTGATCATGCACTGATCACGTGTCTGATCATGCACTGATCACGTGGCTATCATGCACTGCTCACGTGGCTGATCATGCCATGATCACGCAGCTACCATGTACTGGTCACATGACTGATCATGCACTGATCACGTGACTGATCATGCACTGATCACGTGGCTATCATGCACTACTCACGTGGCTGATCATGCAATGATCATGTAGCTACCATGTACAGGTCACGTGAATGATCATACACCCATCAGGTGACTGATCATGCACTGATCACGTGGCTATCATGCACTGATCACGTGACTGATCATGCACTGATCACGTCTATATCATGCACTGATCACATGACTGCCCATGCACTGATCACGTGGATGATCATACACTAATCTTGTGACAGATCATGCACTGATCACGTGGCTGATCATGCACTGATACCGTGACTGAGCATGGACTGATCACATGACTATCATGTAGTGATCACGTGACTTAATGGCGCTGATCATGTGACTGATCATGCGCTGATCATGTTTGCTATCATACACTGATCATGTGCCTCTGGAGGCAATAAACAAAGAGCTGAGTAGGCACGAATCAAACAGTCAGCAGGCAATAATCATGGAACTCAGGTGTGAGGAATCATGCTGCTCAGCTGGCAATAATCAAGCAGCTGAGCAGGCAGGAATTACGCAGCACAGCTGGCAATTGTCAAGCAGATGACAGGCAGGAATCGTGCAGCTCAGCTGGCAATTGTCAAGCAGATGAGCAGACAGTAATCACGCAGCTCAGCAGGCCCAGATCACGTGACTGAGCATGCACTGTTCACGTGGCTGATCATACACTGATCACGTGATGATCATGCACTGATCACGTGGATATCATGCACTGATCACGTGGCTGATCATACACTGTTCACGTGTCTGACCATGCACTGATCACGTGGCTGATCATGCACTGATCACGTAACTGATCATGCACTGATCACGTGGCTATCATGCACTGATCACGTGGCTGATCATGCACTGTTCACGTGACTGATCATGCACTGATCACGTGACTGATCATGCACTGATCACGTGGCTATCATGCACTGATCACGTGGCTGATCATGCACTGATCACGTAGCAACCATGCACTGGTCACGTGACTGATCATGCACTGATCACGTAATTGATCATGCACTGATCACGTGGCTGATCATGCACTGATCACGTGGCTGATCACACATGATCACGTGACTGATCATGCACTGATCACGTGGCTGATCATGCACTGATCACGTGGCTGATCATGCACTGATCACGTGGCTATCATGCACTGATCACGTGGCTGATCATGCACTGATCACGTGACTGATCATGCACTGATCACGTGGCTATCATGCACTGATCACGTGGCTATCATGCACTGATCACGTGGCTGATCATGCACTGATCACGTAGCTATCATGCACTGGTCACGTGACTGATCATGCACTGATCACGTGGCTGATCATGCACTGATCGTGGCTGATCATGCACTGATCACGTGGCTGATCATGCACTGATCACGTGACTGATCATGCACTGATCACGTGACTGATCATGCACTGATCACGTGGCTGATCATGCACTGATCACGTGGCTATCATGCACTGATCACGTGGCTGTCATGCACTGATCACGTAGCTATCATGCACTGGTCACGTGACTGATCATGCACTGATCACGTGGCTGATCATGCACTGATCACGTGACTGATCATGCACTGATCACGTGACTGATCATGCACTGATCACGTGGCTATCATGCACTGATCACGTGGCTGATCATGCACGATCACGTAGCTACCATGTACTGGTCACGTGACTGATCATGCACTGATCACGTAATTGATCATGCACTGATCACGTGGCTGATCATGCACTGATCACGTGGCTGATCACACATGATCACGTGACTGATCATGCACTGATCACGTGGCTATCATGCACTGATCACGTGGCTGATCATGCACTGATCACGTGGCTATCATGCACTGATCACGTGGCTGATCACACACGTATCACATGACTGATCATGCACTGATCACGTGGCTATCATGCACTGATCACGTGGCTATCATGCACTGATCACGTGGCTGATCATGCACTGATCACGTAGCTATCATGCACTGATCACGTGACTGATCATGCACTGATCACGTAATTGATCATGCACTGATCACGTGGCTGATCATGCACTGATCACGTGGCTGATCATGCACTGATCACGTGACTGATCATGCACTGATCACGTGACTGATCATGCACTGATCACGTGGCTATCATGCACTGATCACGTGGCTGATCATACACTGATCACGTGACTGATCATGCACTGATCACGTGGCTGATCATGCACTGATCACGTGACTGATCATGCACTGATCACGTGGCTGATCATGCACTGATCACGTGGCTGATCATGCACTGATCACGTGGCTGATCATGCACTGATCACGTGACTGATCATGCACTGATCACGTGACTGATCATGCACTGATCACGTGGCTATCATGCACTGCTCACGTGGCTGTCATGGAATGATCACGTAGCAACCATATACTGGTCACGTGACTGATCATGCACTGATCACGTAAATGATCATGCACTGTTCACGTGACTGATCATGCACTGATCACGTGACTGATCATGCACTGATCACGTGGCTATCATGCACTGCTCACGTGGCTGATCATGCAACGATCACGTAGCAACCATGTACTGGTCACGTGACTGATCATGCACTGATCACGTAATTGATCATGCACTGATCACGTGGCTCATCATGCACTGATCACGTGGCTGATCACACATGTATCACGTGACTGATCATGCACTGATCACGTGGCTCTCATGCACTGATCACGTGGCTGTCATGCACTGATCACGTGGATATCATGCACTGATCACGTGGCTGATCACACACGTATCACATGACTGATCATGCACTGATCACGTGGCTATCATGCACTGATCACGTGGCTATCATGCACTGATCACGTGGCTGATCATGCAATGATCACGTAGCTACCATGTACTGGTCACGTGACTGATCATGCACTGATCACGTAATTGATCATGCACTGATCATGTGGCTGATCATGCACTGATCACGTGGCTGATCATACACTGATCACATAACTGATCATGCACTGATCACGTGACTGATCATGCACTGATCACGTGGCTATCATGCACTGATCACTTGGCTGGACATACACTGATCACGTGCCTGGTCATGCACTGATCACGTGGCTGATCATGCACTGATCACGTGACTGATCATGCACTGATCACGTGTCTGATCATGCACTGATCACGTGGCTATCATGCACTGCTCACGTGGCTGATCATGCCATGATCACGCAGCTACCATGTACTGGTCACATGACTGATCATGCACTGATCACGTGACTGATCATGCAGTGATCACGTGGCTATCATGCACTACTCACGTGGCTGATCATGCAATGATCATGTAGCTACCATGTACAGGTCACGTGAATGATCATACACCCATCAGGTGACTGATCATGCACTGATCACGTGGCTATCATGCACTGATCACGAGACTGATCATGCACTGTTCACGTCTATATCATGCACTGATCACATGACTGCCCATGCACTGATCACGTGGATGATCATACACTAATCTTGTGACAGATCATGCACTGATCACGTGGCTGATCATGCACTGATACCGTGACTGAGCATGGACTGATCACATGACTATCATGTAGTGATCACGTGACTTAATGGCGCTGATCATGTGACTGATCATGCGCTGATCATGTTTGCTATCATACACTGATCATGTGCCTCTGGAGGCAATAAACAAAGAGCTGAGTAGGCACGAATCAAACAGTCAGCAGGCAATAATCATGGAACTCAGGTGTGAGGAATCATGCTGCTCAGCTGGCAATAATCAAGCAGCTGAGCAGGCAGGAATTACGCAGCACAGCTGGCAATTGTCAAGCAGATGACAGGCAGGAATCGTGCAGCTCAGCTGGCAATTGTCAAGCAGATGAGCAGACAGTAATCACGCAGCTCAGCAGGCCCTGATCACGTGACTGAGCATGCACTGTTCACGTGGCTGATCATACACTGATCACGTGATGATCATGCACTGATCACTTGGATATCATGCACTGATCACGTGGCTGATCATACACTGTTCACGTGTCTGACCATGCACTGATCACGTGGCTGATCATACACTGCTCACGTAACTGATCATGCACTGATCACGTGGCATCATGCACTGATCACGTGGCTGATCATGCACTGCTCACGTAACTCATGCACACATCACGTGGCTATCATGCACTGATCACGTGGCTGTCATGCAATGATCACGTAGCAACCATATACTGGTCACGTGACTGATCATGCACTGATCACGTAAATGATCATGCACTGTTCACGTGACTGATCATGCACTGATCACGTGACTGATCATGCACTGATCACGTGGCTATCATGCACTGATCACGTGGCTGATCATGCAACGATCACGTAGCAACCATGTACTGGTCACGTGACTGATCATGCACTGATCACGTAATTGATCATGCACTGATCACGTGGCTCATCATGCACTGATCACGTGGCTGATCACACATGTATCACGTGACTGATCATGCACTGATCACGTGGCTATCATGCACTGATCACGTGGCTGATCATGCACTGATCACGTGGCTATCATGCACTGATCACGTGGCTGATCACACACTATCACGTGACTGATCATGCACTGATCACGTGGCTATCATGCACTGATCACGTGGCTATCATGCACTGATCACGTGGCTGATCACACACGTATCACATGACTGATCATGCACTGATCACGTGGCTATCATGCACTGATCACGTGGCTATCATGCACTGATCACGTGGCTGATCATGCAATGATCACGTAGCTACCATGTACTGGTCACGTGACTGATCATGCACTGATCACGTAATTGATCATGCACTGATCATGTGGCTGATCATGCACTGATCACGTGGCTGATCATACACTGATCACATAACTGATCATGCACTGATCACGTGACTGATCATGCACTGATCACGTGGCTATCATGCACTGATCACGTGGCTGACATACACTGATCACGTGCCTGGTCATGCACTGATCACGTGGCTGATCATGCACTGATCACGTGACTGATCATGCACTGATCACGTGTCTGATCATGCACTGATCACGTGGCTATCATGCACTGCTCACGTGGCTGATCATGCCATGATCACGCAGCTACCATGTACTGGTCACATGACTGATCATGCACTGATCACGTGACTGATCATGCAGTGATCACGTGGCTATCATGAACTACTCACGTGGCTGATCATGCAATGATCATGTAGCTACCATGTACAGGTCACGTGAATGATCATACACCCATCAGGTGACTGATCATGCACTGATCACGTGGCTATCATGCACTGATCACGAGACTGATCATGCACTGTTCACGTCTATATCATGCACTGATCACATGACTGCCCATGCACTGATCACGTGGATGATCATACACTAATCTTGTGACAGATCATGCACTGATCACGTGGCTGATCATGCACTGATACCGTGACTGAGCATGGACTGATCACATGACTATCATGTAGTGATCACGTGACTTAATGGCGCTGATCATGTGACTGATCATGCGCTGATCATGTTTGCTATCATACACTGATCATGTGCCTCTGGAGGCAATAAACAAAGAGCTGAGTAGGCACGAATCAAACAGTCAGCAGGCAATAATCATGGAACTCAGGTGTGAGGAATCATGCTGCTCAGCTGGCAATAATCAAGCAGCTGAGCAGGCAGGAATTACGCAGCACAGCTGGCAATTGTCAAGCAGATGACAGGCAGGAATCGTGCAGCTCAGCTGGCAATTGTCAAGCAGATGAGCAGACAGTAATCACGCAGCTCAGCAGGCCCAGATCACGTGACTGAGCATGCACTGTTCACGTGGCTGATCATACACTGATCACGTGATGATCATGCACTGATCACTTGGATATCATGCACTGATCACGTGGCTGATCATACACTGTTCACGTGTCTGACCATGCACTGATCACGTGGCTGATCATACACTGCTCACGTAACTGATCATGCACTGATCACGTGGCTATCATGCACTGATCACGTGGCTGAACATGCACTGTTCACGTGGCTGATCACACACCTGTCACGTGACATATCATGCACTGATCACGTGGCACTCATGCACTGATCACGTGGCTGATCATACTCTGCTCACGTAACTCATGCACACATCACGTGGCTATCATGCACTGCTCACGTGGCTCGTCATGGAATGATCACGTAGCAACCATATACTGGTCACGTGACTGATCATGCAAAGATCACGTAAATGATCATGCACTGTTCACGTGACTGATCATGTACTGATCACGTGACTGATCATGCACTGATCACGTGGCTATCATGCTCTGCTCACGTGGCTGATCATGCAACGATCACGTAGCAACCATGTACTGGTCACGTGACTGATCATGCACTGATCACGTAATTGATCCTGCACTGATCACGTGGCTCATCATGCACTGATCACGTGGCTGATCACACATGTATCACGTGACTGATCATGCACTGATCACGTGGCTCTCATGCACTGATCACGTGGCTGTCATGCACTGATCACGTGGATATCATGCACTGATCACGTGGCTGATCACACACGTATCACATGACTGATCATGCACTGATCACGTGGCTATCATGCACTGATCACGTGGCTATCATGCACTGATCACGTGGCTGATCATGCAATGATCACGTAGCTACCATGTACTGGTCACGTGACTGATCATGCACTGATCACGTAATTGATCATGCACTGATTGTGGCTGATCATGCACTGATCACGTGGCTGATCATACACTGATCACGTAACTGATCATGCACTGATCACGTGACTGATCATGCACTGATCACGTGGCTATCATGCACTGATCACGTGGCTGACATGCACTGATCACGTGCCTGATCATGCACTGATCACGTGACTGATCATGCACTGATCACGTGACTGATCATGCACTGATCACGTGGCTATCATGCACTGATCACGTGGCTGTCATGCAATGATCACGTAGCAACCATATACTGGTCACGTGACTGATCATGCACTGATCACGTAAATGATCATGCACTGATCACGTGACTGATCATGCACTGATCACGTGACTGATCATGCACTGATCACGTGGCTATCATGCACTGCTCACGTGGCTGATCATGCAACGATCACGTAGCAACCATGTACTGGTCACGTGACTGATCATGCACTGATCACGTAATTGATCATGCACTGATCACGTGGCTCATCATGCACTGATCACGTGGCTGATCACACATGATCACGTGACTGATCATGCACTGATCACGTGGCTCTCATGCACTGATCACGTGGCTGTCATGCACTGATCACGTGGATATCATGCACTGATCACGTGGCTGATCACACGTATCACATGACTGATCATGCACTGATCACGTGGCTATCATGCACTGATCACGTGGCTATCATGCACTGATCACGTGGCTGATCATGCACTGATCACGTAGCTACCATGTACTGGTCACGTGACTGATCATGCACTGATCACGTAATTGATCATGCACTGATCATGTGGCTGATCATGCACTGATCACGTGGCTGATCATACACTGATCACATAACTGATCATGCACTGATCACGTGACTGATCATGCACTGATCACGTGGCTATCATGCACTGATCACGTGGCTGACATACACTGATCACGTGCCTGGTCATGCACTGATCACGTGGCTGATCATGCACTGATCACGTGACTGATCATGCACTGATCACGTGTCTGATCATGCACTGATCACGTGGCTATCATGCACTGCTCACGTGGCTGATCATGCCATGATCACGCAGCTACCATGTACTGGTCACATGACTGATCATGCACTGATCACGTGACTGATCATGCAGTGATCACGTGGCTATCATGCACTACTCACGTGGCTGATCATGCAATGATCATGTAGCTACCATGTACAGGTCACGTGAATGATCATACACCCATCAGGTGACTGATCATGCACTGATCACGTGGCTATCATGCACTGATCACGAGACTGATCATGCACTGATCACGTCTATATCATGCACTGATCACATGACTGCCCGTGCACTGATCACGTGGATGATCATACACTAATCTTGTGACAGATCATGCACTGATCACGTGGCTGATCATGCACTGATACCGTGACTGAGCATGGACTGATCACATGACTATCATGTAGTGATCACGTGACTTAATGGCGCTGATCATGTGACTGATCATGCGCTGATCATGTTTGCTATCATACACTGATCATGTGCCTCTGGAGGCAATAAACAAAGAGCTGAGTAGGCACGAATCAAACAGTCAGCAGGCAATAATCATGGAACTCAGGTGTGAGGAATCATGCTGCTCAGCTGGCAATAATCAAGCAGCTGAGCAGGCAGGAATTACGCAGCACAGCTGGCAATTGTCAAGCAGATGACAGGCAGGAATCGTGCAGCTCAGCTGGCAATTGTCAAGCAGATGAGCAGACAGTAATCACGCAGCTCAGCAGGCCCTGATCACGTGACTGAGCATGCACTGTTCACGTGGCTGATCATACACTGATCACGTGATGATCATGCACTGATCACTTGGATATCATGCACTGATCACGTGGCTGATCATACACTGTTCACGTGTCTGACCATGCACTGATCACGTGGCTGATCATACACTGCTCACGTAACTGATCATGCACTGATCACGTGGCATCATGCACTGATCACGTGGCTGATCATGCACTGCTCACGTAACTCATGCACACATCACGTGGCTATCATGCACTGATCACGTGGCTCGTCATGCAATGATCACGTAGCAACCATATACTGGTCACGTGACTGATCATGCACTGATCACGTAAATGATCATGCACTGTTCACGTGACTGATCATGCACTGATCACGTGACTGATCATGCACTGATCACGTGGCTATCATGCACTGCTCACGTGGCTGATCATGCAACGATCACGTAGCAACCATGTACTGGTCACGTGACTGATCATGCACTGATCACGTAATTGATCATGCACTGATCACGTGGCTCATCATGCACTGATCACGTGGCTGATCACACATGTATCACGTGACTGATCATGCACTGATCACGTGGCTCTCATGCACTGATCACGTGGCTGTCATGCACTGATCACGTGGCTATCATGCACTGATCACGTGGCTGATCACACACGTATCACGTGACTGATCATGCACTGATCACGTGGCTATCATGCACTGATCACGTGGCTATCATGCACTGATCACGTGGCTGATCACACACGTATCACATGACTGATCATGCACTGATCACGTGGCTATCATGCACTGATCACGTGGCTATCATGCACTGATCACGTGGCTGATCATGCAATGATCACGTAGCTACCATGTACTGGTCACGTGACTGATCATGCACTGATCACGTAATTGATCATGCACTGATCATGTGGCTGATCATGCACTGATCACGTGGCTGATCATACACTGATCACATAACTGATCATGCACTGATCACGTGACTGATCATGCACTGATCACGTGGCTATCATGCACTGATCACTTGGCTGACATACACTGATCACGTGCCTGGTCATGCACTGATCACGTGGCTGATCATGCACTGATCACGTGACTGATCATGCACTGATCTCGTGTCTGATCATGCACTGATCACGTGGCTATCATGCACTGCTCACGTGGCTGATCATGCCATGATCACGCAGCTACCATGTACTGGTCACATGACTGATCATGCACTGATCACGTGACTGATCATGCAGTGATCACGTGGCTATCATGAACTACTCACGTGGCTGATCATGCAATGATCATGTAGCTACCATGTACAGGTCACGTGAATGATCATACACCCATCAGGTGACTGATCATGCACTGATCACGTGGCTATCATGCACTGATCACGAGACTGATCATGCACTGTTCACGTCTATATCATGCACTGATCACATGACTGCCCGTGCACTGATCACGTGGATGATCATACACTAATCTTGTGACAGATCATGCACTGATCACGTGGCTGATCATGCACTGATACCGTGACTGAGCATGGACTGATCACATGACTATCATGTAGTGATCACGTGACTTAATGGCGCTGATCATGTGACTGATCATGCGCTGATCATGTTTGCTATCATACACTGATCATGTGCCTCTGGAGGCAATAAACAAAGAGCTGAGTAGGCACGAATCAAACAGTCAGCAGGCAATAATCATGGAACTCAGGTGTGAGGAATCATGCTGCTCAGCTGGCAATAATCAAGCAGCTGAGCAGGCAGGAATTACGCAGCACAGCTGGCAATTGTCAAGCAGATGACAGGCAGGAATCGTGCAGCTCAGCTGGCAATTGTCAAGCAGATGAGCAGACAGTAATCACGCAGCTCAGCAGGCCCAGATCACGTGACTGAGCATGCACTGTTCACGTGGCTGATCATACACTGATCACGTGATGATCATGCACTGATCACTTGGATATCATGCACTGATCACGTGGCTGATCATACACTGTTCACGTGTCTGACCATGCACTGATCACGTGGCTGATCATACACTGCTCACGTAACTGATCATGCACTGATCACGTGGCTATCATGCACTGATCACGTGGCTGAACATGCACTGTTCACGTGGCTGATCACACACCTGTCACGTGACATATCATGCACTGATCACGTGGCACTCATGCACTGATCACGTGGCTGATCATACTCTGCTCACGTAACTCATGCACACATCACGTGGCTATCATGCACTGCTCACGTGGCTCGTCATGGAATGATCACGTAGCAACCATATACTGGTAACGTGACTGATCATGCAAAGATCACGTAAATGATCATGCACTGTTCACGTGACTGATCATGTACTGATCACGTGACTGATCATGCACTGACCACGTGGCTATCATGCTCTGCTCACGTGGCTGATCATGCAACGATCACGTAGCAACCATGTACTGGTCACGTGACTGATCATGCACTGATCACGTAATTGATCCTGCACTGATCACGTGGCTCATCATGCACTGATCACGTGGCTGATCACACATGTATCACGTGACTGATCATGCACTGATCACGTGGCTCTCATGCACTGATCACGTGGCTGTCATGCACTGATCACGTGGATATCATGCACTGATCACGTGGCTGATCACACACGTATCACATGACTGATCATGCACTGATCACGTGGCTATCATGCACTGATCACGTGGCTGATCATGCACTGATCACGTGGCTATCATGCACTGATCACGTGGCTGATCATGCAATGATCACGTAGCTACCATGTACTGGTCACGTGACTGATCATGCACTGATCACGTAATTGATCATGCACTGATCACGTGGCTGATCATGCACTGATCACGTGGCTGATCATGCACTGATCACATGACTGATCATGCACTGATCACGTGACTGATCATGCACTGATCACGTGGCTATCATGCACTGATCACGTGGCTGATCATGCACTGATCACGTGCCTGATCATGCACTGATCACGTGGCTGATCATGCACTGATCACGTGACTGATCATGCACTGATCACGTGACTGATCATGCACTGATCACGTGGCTATCATGCACTGATCACGTGGCTGATCATGCATGATCACGTAGCTACCATGTACTGGTCACGTGACTGATCATGCACTGATCACGTAATTGATCATGCACTGATCACGTGGCTGATCATGCACTGATCACGTGGCTGATCATGCACTGATCACGTGACTGATCATGCACTGATCACGTGACTGATCATGCACTGATCACGTGGCTATCATGCACTGATCACGTGGCTGATCATGCACTGATCACGTGCCTGATCATGCACTGATCACGTGGCTGATCATGCACTGATCACGTGACTGATCATGCACTGATCACGTGGCTATCATGCACTGCTCACGTGGCTGATCATGCATGATCACGCAGCTACCATGTACTGGTCACATGACTGATCATGCACTGATCACGTGACTGATCATGCAGTGATCACGTGGCTATCATGCACTACTCACGTGGCTGATCATGCAATGATCATGTAGCTACCATGTACAGGTCACGTGAATGATCATACACCCATCAGGTGACTGATCATGCACTGATCACGTGGCTATCATGCACTGATCACGAGACTGATCATGCACTGATCACGTCTATATCATGCACTGATCACATGACTGCCCATGCACTGATCACGTGGATGATCATACACTAATCTTGTGACAGATCATGCACTGATCACGTGGCTGATCATGCACTGATACCGTGACTGAGCATGGACTGATCACATGACTATCATGTAGTGATCACGTGACTTAATGGCGCTGATCATGTGACTGATCATGCGCTGATCATGTTTGCTATCATACACTGATCATGTGCCTCTGGAGGCAATAAACAAAGAGCTGAGTAGGCACGAATCAAACAGTCAGCAGGCAATAATCATGGAACTCAGGTGTGAGGAATCATGCTGCTCAGCTGGCAATAATCAAGCAGCTGAGCAGGCAGGAATTACGCAGCACAGCTGGCAATTGTCAAGCAGATGACAGGCAGGAATCGTGCAGCTCAGCTGGCAATTGTCAAGCAGATGAGCAGACAGTAATCACGCAGCTCAGCAGGCCCAGATCACGTGACTGAGCATGCACTGTTCACGTGGCTGATCATACACTGATCACGTGATGATCATGCACTGATCACTTGGATATCATGCACTGATCACGTGGCTGATCATACACTGTTCACGTGTCTGACCATGCACTGATCACGTGGCTGATCATACACTGCTCACGTAACTGATCATGCACTGATCACGTGGCTATCATGCACTGATCACGTGGCTGAACATGCACTGTTCACGTGGCTGATCACACACCTGTCACGTGACATATCATGCACTGATCACGTGGCACTCATGCACTGATCACGTGGCTGATCATACTCTGCTCACGTAACTCATGCACACATCACGTGGCTATCATGCACTGCTCACGTGGCTCGTCATGGAATGATCACGTAGCAACCATATACTGGTCACGTGACTGATCATGCAAAGATCACGTAAATGATCATGCACTGTTCACGTGACTGATCATGTACTGATCACGTGACTGATCATGCACTGATCACGTGGCTATCATGCACTGCTCACGTGGCTGATCATGCAATGATCACGTAGCAACCATGTACTGGTCACGTGACTGATCATGCACTGATCACGTAATTGATCCTGCACTGATCACGTGGCTCATCATGCACTGATCACGTGGCTGATCACACATGTATCACGTGACTGATCATGCACTGATCACGTGGCTCTCATGCACTGATCACGTGGCTGTCATGCACTGATCACGTGGATATCATGCACTGATCACGTGGCTGATCACACACGTATCACATGACTGATCATGCACTGATCACGTGGCTATCATGCACTGATCACGTGGCTATCATGCACTGATCACGTGGCTGATCATGCAATGATCACGTAGCTACCATGTACTGTCACGTGACTGATCATGCACTGATCACGTAATTGATCATGCACTGATCGTGGCTGATCATGCACTGATCACGTGGCTGATCATACACTGATCACGTGACTGATCATGCACTGATCACGTGACTGATCATGCACTGATCACGTGGCTATCATGCACTGATCACGTGGCTGATCATGCACTGATCACGTGCCTGATCATGCACTGATCACGTGACTGATCATGCACTGATCACGTGACTGATCATGCACTGATCACGTGGCTATCATGCACTGCTCACGTGGCTGTCATGGAATGATCACGTAGCAACCATATACTGGTCACGTGACTGATCATGCACTGATCACGTAAATGATCATGCACTGTTCACGTGACTGATCATGCACTGATCACGTGACTGATCATGCACTGATCACGTGGCTATCATGCACTGCTCACGTGGCTGATCATGCAACGATCACGTAGCAACCATGTACTGGTCACGTGACTGATCATGCACTGATCACGTAATTGATCATGCACTGATCACGTGGCTCATCATGCACTGATCACGTGGCTGATCACACATGTATCACGTGACTGATCATGCACTGATCACGTGGCTCTCATGCACTGATCACGTGGCTGTCATGCACTGATCACGTGGATATCATGCACTGATCACGTGGCTGATCACACACGTATCACATGACTGATCATGCACTGATCACGTGGCTATCATGCACTGATCACGTGGCTATCATGCACTGATCACGTGGCTGATCAGGCACTGATCACGTAGCTACCATGTACTGGTCACGTGACTGATCATGCACTGAGCACGTAATTGATCATGCACTGATCATGTGGCTGATCATGCACTGATCACGTGGCTGATCATACACTGATCACATAACTGATCATGCACTGATCACGTGACTGATCATGCACTGATCACGTGGCTATCATGCACTGATCACTTGGCTGACATACACTGATCACGTGCCTGGTCATGCACTGATCACGTGGCTGATCATGCACTGATCACGTGACTGATCATGCACTGATCACGTGTCTGATCATGCACTGATCACGTGGCTATCATGCACTGCTCACGTGGCTGATCATGCCATGATCACGCAGCTACCATGTACTGGTCACATGACTGATCATGCACTGATCACGTGACTGATCATGCAGTGATCACGTGGCTATCATGAACTACTCACGTGGCTGATCATGCAATGATCATGTAGCTACCATGTACAGGTCACGTGAATGATCATACACCCATCAGGTGACTGATCATGCACTGATCACGTGGCTATCATGCACTGATCACGAGACTGATCATGCACTGTTCACGTCTATATCATGCACTGATCACATGACTGCCCATGCACTGATCACGTGGATGATCATACACTAATCTTGTGACAGATCATGCACTGATCACGTGGCTGATCATGCACTGATACCGTGACTGAGCATGGACTGATCACATGACTATCATGTAGTGATCACGTGACTTAATGGCGCTGATCATGTGACTGATCATGCGCTGATCATGTTTGCTATCATACACTGATCATGTGCCTCTGGAGGCAATAAACAAAGAGCTGAGTAGGCACGAATCAAACAGTCAGCAGGCAATAATCATGGAACTCAGGTGTGAGGAATCATGCTGCTCAGCTGGCAATAATCAAGCAGCTGAGCAGGCAGGAATTACGCAGCACAGCTGGCAATTGTCAAGCAGATGACAGGCAGGAATCGTGCAGCTCAGCTGGCAATTGTCAAGCAGATGAGCAGACAGTAATCACGCAGCTCAGCAGGCCCTGATCACGTGACTGAGCATGCACTGTTCACGTGGCTGATCATACACTGATCACGTGATGATCATGCACTGATCACTTGGATATCATGCACTGATCACGTGGCTGATCATACACTGTTCACGTGTCTGACCATGCACTGATCACGTGGCTGATCATACACTGCTCACGTAACTGATCATGCACTGATCACGTGGCATCATGCACTGATCACGTGGCTGATCATGCACTGCTCACGTAACTCATGCACACATCACGTGGCTATCATGCACTGATCACGTGGCTCGTCATGCAATGATCACGTAGCTACCATATACTGGTCACGTGACTGATCATGCACAGATCACGTAAATGATCATGCACTGTTCACGTGACTGATCATGCACTGATCACGTGACTGATCATGCACTGATCACGTGGCTATCATGCACTGCTCACGTGGCTGATCATGCAACGATCACGTAGCAACCATGTACTGGTCACGTGACTGATCATGCACTGATCACGTAATTGATCATGCACTGATCACGTGGCTCATCATGCACTGATCACGTGGCTGATCACACATGTATCACGTGACTGATCATGCACTGATCACGTGGCTATCATGCACTGATCACGTGGCTGTCATGCACTGATCACGTGGATATCATGCACTGATCACGTGGCTGATCACACACTATCACGTGACTGATCATGCACTGATCACGTGGCTATCATGCACTGATCACGTGGCTATCATGCACTGATCACGTGGCTGATCACACACTATCACATGACTGATCATGCACTGATCACGTGGCTATCATGCACTGATCACGTGGCTATCATGCACTGATCACGTGGCTGATCATGCAATGATCACGTAGCTACCATGTACTGGTCACGTGACTGATCATGCACTGATCACGTAATTGATCATGCACTGATCATGTGGCTGATCATGCACTGATCACGTGGCTGATCATACACTGATCACATAACTGATCATGCACTGATCACGTGACTGATCATGCACTGATCACGTGGCTATCATGCACTGATCACTTGGCTGACATACACTGATCACGTGCCTGGTCATGCACTGATCACGTGGCTGATCATGCACTGATCACGTGACTGATCATGCACTGATCACGTGTCTGATCATGCACTGATCACGTGGCTATCATGCACTGCTCACGTGGCTGATCATGCCATGATCACGCAGCTACCATGTACTGGTCACATGACTGATCATGCACTGATCACGTGACTGATCATGCAGTGATCACGTGGCTATCATGAACTACTCACGTGGCTGATCATGCAATGATCATGTAGCTACCATGTACAGGTCACGTGAATGATCATACACCCATCAGGTGACTGATCATGCACTGATCACGTGGCTATCATGCACTGATCACGAGACTGATCATGCACTGTTCACGTCTATATCATGCACTGATCACATGACTGCCCATGCACTGATCACGTGGATGATCATACACTAATCTTGTGACAGATCATGCACTGATCACGTGGCTGATCATGCACTGATACCGTGACTGAGCATGGACTGATCACATGACTATCATGTAGTGATCACGTGACTTAATGGCGCTGATCATGTGACTGATCATGCGCTGATCATGTTTGCTATCATACACTGATCATGTGCCTCTGGAGGCAATAAACAAAGAGCTGAGTAGGCACGAATCAAACAGTCAGCAGGCAATAATCATGGAACTCAGGTGTGAGGAATCATGCTGCTCAGCTGGCAATAATCAAGCAGCTGAGCAGGCAGGAATTACGCAGCACAGCTGGCAATTGTCAAGCAGATGACAGGCAGGAATCGTGCAGCTCAGCTGGCAATTGTCAAGCAGATGAGCAGACAGTAATCACGCAGCTCAGCAGGCCCAGATCACGTGACTGAGCATGCACTGTTCACGTGGCTGATCATACACTGATCACGTGATGATCATGCACTGATCACTTGGATATCATGCACTGATCACGTGGCTGATCATACACTGTTCACGTGTCTGACCATGCACTGATCACGTGGCTGATCATACACTGCTCACGTAACTGATCATGCACTGATCACGTGGCTATCATGCACTGATCACGTGGCTGAACATGCACTGTTCACGTGGCTGATCACACACCTGTCACGTGACATATCATGCACTGATCACGTGGCACTCATGCACTGATCACGTGGCTGATCATACTCTGCTCACGTAACTCATGCACACATCACGTGGCTATCATGCACTGCTCACGTGGCTCGTCATGGAATGATCACGTAGCAACCATATACTGGTCACGTGACTGATCATGCAAAGATCACGTAAATGATCATGCACTGTTCACGTGACTGATCATGTACTGATCACGTGACTGATCATGCACTGATCACGTGGCTATCATGCTCTGCTCACGTGGCTGATCATGCAACGATCACGTAGCAACCATGTACTGGTCACGTGACTGATCATGCACTGATCACGTAATTGATCCTGCACTGATCACGTGGCTCATCATGCACTGATCACGTGGCTGATCACACATGTATCACGTGACTGATCATGCACTGATCACGTGGCTCTCATGCACTGATCACGTGGCTGTCATGCACTGATC
This sequence comes from Bos javanicus, assembly GCF_032452875.1. Classification (NCBI taxonomy): domain Eukaryota; kingdom Metazoa; phylum Chordata; class Mammalia; order Artiodactyla; family Bovidae; genus Bos; species Bos javanicus. The sequence goes on from NW_026894423.1 coordinate 82,117, forward strand.
ACGTGGATATCATGCACTGATCACGTGGCTGATCACACACGTATCACATGACTGATCATGCACTGATCACGTGGCTATCATGCACTGATCACGTGGCTATCATGCACTGATCACGTGGCTGATCATGCAATGATCACGTAGCTACCATGTACTGGTCACGTGACTGATCATGCACTGATCACGTAATTGATCATGCACTGATCACGTGGCTGATCATGCACTGATCACGTGGCTGATCATACACTGATCACATAACTGATCATGCACTGATCACGTGACTGATCATGCACTGATCACGTGGCTATCATGCACTGATCACGTGGCTGACATACACTGATCACGTGCCTGATCATGCACTGATCACGTGGCTGATCATGCACTGATCACGTGACTGATCATGCACTGATCACGTGACTGATCATGCACTGATCACGTGGCTATCATGCACTGATCACGTGGCTGATCATGCATGATCACGTAGCTACCATGTACTGGTCACGTGACTGATCATGCACTGATCACGTAATTGATCATGCACTGATCACGTGGCTGATCATGCACTGATCACGTGGCTGATCATGCACTGATCACGTAACTGATCATGCACTGATCACGTGACTGATCATGCACTGATCACGTGGCTATCATGCACTGATCACGTGGCTGATCATGCACTGATCACGTGCCTGATCATGCACTGATCACGTGGCTGATCATGCACTGATCACGTGACTGATCATGCACTGATCACGTGGCTATCATGCACTGCTCACGTGGCTGATCATGCCATGATCACGCAGCTACCATGTACTGGTCACATGACTGATCATGCACTGATCACGTGACTGATCATGCAGTGATCACGTGGCTATCATGCACTACTCACGTGGCTGATCATGCAATGATCATGTAGCTACCATGTACAGGTCACGTGAATGATCATACACCCATCAGGTGACTGATCATGCACTGATCACGTGGCTATCATGCACTGATCACGAGACTGATCATGCACTGATCACGTCTATATCATGCACTGATCACATGACTGCCCATGCACTGATCACGTGGATGATCATACACTAATCTTGTGACAGATCATGCACTGATCACGTGGCTGATCATGCACTGATACCGTGACTGAGCATGGACTGATCACATGACTATCATGTAGTGATCACGTGACTTAATGGCGCTGATCATGTGACTGATCATGCGCTGATCATGTTTGCTATCATACACTGATCATGTGCCTCTGGAGGCAATAAACAAAGAGCTGAGTAGGCACGAATCAAACAGTCAGCAGGCAATAATCATGGAACTCAGGTGTGAGGAATCATGCTGCTCAGCTGGCAATAATCAAGCAGCTGAGCAGGCAGGAATTACGCAGCACAGCTGGCAATTGTCAAGCAGATGACAGGCAGGAATCGTGCAGCTCAGCTGGCAATTGTCAAGCAGATGAGCAGACAGTAATCACGCAGCTCAGCAGGCCCAGATCACGTGACTGAGCATGCACTGTTCACGTGGCTGATCATACACTGATCACGTGATGATCATGCACTGATCACTTGGATATCATGCACTGATCACGTGGCTGATCATACACTGTTCACGTGTCTGACCATGCACTGATCACGTGGCTGATCATACACTGCTCACGTAACTGATCATGCACTGATCACGTGGCTATCATGCACTGATCACGTGGCTGAACATGCACTGTTCACGTGGCTGATCACACACCTGTCACGTGACATATCATGCACTGATCACGTGGCACTCATGCACTGATCACGTGGCTGATCATACTCTGCTCACGTAACTCATGCACACATCACGTGGCTATCATGCACTGCTCACGTGGCTCGTCATGGAATGATCACGTAGCTACCATATACTGGTCACGTGACTGATCATGCACTGATCACGTAAATGATCATGCACTGTTCACGTGACTGATCATGTACTGATCACGTGACTGATCATGCACTGATCACGTGGCTATCATGCTCTGCTCACGTGGCTGATCATGCAATGATCACGTAGCAACCATGTACTGGTCACGTGACTGATCATGCACTGATCACGTAATTGATCATGCACTGATCACGTGGCTCATCATGCACTGATCACGTGGCTGATCACACATGTATCACGTGACTGATCATGCACTGATCACGTGGCTCTCATGCACTGATCACGTGGCTGTCATGCACTGATCACGTGGATATCATGCACTGATCACGTGGCTGATCACACACGTATCACATGACTGATCATGCACTGATCACGTGGCTATCATGCACTGATCACGTGGCTATCATGCACTGATCACGTGGCTGATCATGCAATGATCACGTAGCTACCATGTACTGGTCACGTGACTGATCATGCACTGATCACGTAATTGATCATGCACTGATTGTGGCTGATCATGCACTGATCACGTGGCTGATCATGCACTGATCACGTAACTGATCATGCACTGATCACGTGACTGATCATGCACTGATCACGTGGCTATCATGCACTGATCACGTGGCTGATCATGCACTGATCACGTGCCTGATCATGCACTGATCACGTGACTGATCATGCACTGATCACGTGACTGATCATGCACTGATCACGTGGCTATCATGCACTGATCACGTGGCTGTCATGCAATGATCACGTAGCAACCATATACTGGTCACGTGACTGATCATGCACTGATCACGTAAATGATCATGCACTGATCACGTGACTGATCATGCACTGATCACGTGACTGATCATGCACTGATCACGTGGCTATCATGCACTGCTCACGTGGCTGATCATGCAACGATCACGTAGCAACCATGTACTGGTCACGTGACTGATCATGCACTGATCACGTAATTGATCATGCACTGATCACGTGGCTCATCATGCACTGATCACGTGGCTGATCACACATGTATCACGTGACTGATCATGCACTGATCACGTGGCTCTCATGCACTGATCACGTGGCTGTCATGCACTGATCACGTGGATATCATGCACTGATCACGTGGCTGATCACACACGTATCACATGACTGATCATGCACTGATCACGTGGCTATCATGCACTGATCACGTGGCTATCATGCACTGATCACGTGGCTGATCATGCACTGATCACGTAGCTACCATGTACTGGTCACGTGACTGATCATGCACTGATCACGTAATTGATCATGCACTGATCATGTGGCTGATCATGCACTGATCACGTGGCTGATCATACACTGATCACATAACTGATCATGCACTGATCACGTGACTGATCATGCACTGATCACGTGGCTATCATGCACTGATCACGTGGCTGACATACACTGATCACGTGCCTGATCATGCACTGATCACGTGGCTGATCATGCACTGATCACGTGACTGATCATGCACTGATCACGTGTCTGATCATGCACTGATCACGTGGCTATCATGCACTGCTCACGTGGCTGATCATGCCATGATCACGCAGCTACCATGTACTGGTCACATGACTGATCATGCACTGATCACGTGACTGATCATGCAGTGATCACGTGGCTATCATGAACTACTCACGTGGCTGATCATGCAATGATCATGTAGCTACCATGTACAGGTCACGTGAATGATCATACACCCATCAGGTGACTGATCATGCACTGATCACGTGGCTATCATGCACTGATCACGAGACTGATCATGCACTGTTCACGTCTATATCATGCACTGATCACATGACTGCCCGTGCACTGATCACGTGGATGATCATACACTAATCTTGTGACAGATCATGCACTGATCACGTGGCTGATCATGCACTGATACCGTGACTGAGCATGGACTGATCACATGACTATCATGTAGTGATCACGTGACTTAATGGCGCTGATCATGTGACTGATCATGCGCTGATCATGTTTGCTATCATACACTGATCATGTGCCTCTGGAGGCAATAAACAAAGAGCTGAGTAGGCACGAATCAAACAGTCAGCAGGCAATAATCATGGAACTCAGGTGTGAGGAATCATGCTGCTCAGCTGGCAATAATCAAGCAGCTGAGCAGGCAGGAATTACGCAGCACAGCTGGCAATTGTCAAGCAGATGACAGGCAGGAATCGTGCAGCTCAGCTGGCAATTGTCAAGCAGATGAGCAGACAGTAATCACGCAGCTCAGCAGGCCCTGATCACGTGACTGAGCATGCACTGTTCACGTGGCTGATCATACACTGATCACGTGATGATCATGCACTGATCACTTGGATATCATGCACTGATCACGTGGCTGATCATACACTGTTCACGTGTCTGACCATGCACTGATCACGTGGCTGATCATACACTGCTCACGTAACTGATCATGCACTGATCACGTGGCACTCATGCACTGATCACGTGGCTGATCATACTCTGCTCACGTAACTCATGCACACATCACGTGGCTATCATGCACTGCTCACGTGGCTCGTCATGGAATGATCACGTAGCAACCATATACTGGTCACGTGACTGATCATGCAAAGATCACGTAAATGATCATGCACTGTTCACGTGACTGATCATGTACTGATCACGTGACTGATCATGCACTGACCACGTGGCTATCATGCACTGATCACGTGGCTGATCATGCAACGATCACGTAGCAACCATGTACTGGTCACGTGACTGATCATGCACTGATCACGTAATTGATCCTGCACTGATCACGTGGCTCATCATGCACTGATCACGTGGCTGATCACACATGTATCACGTGACTGATCATGCACTGATCACGTGGCTCTCATGCACTGATCACGTGGCTGTCATGCACTGATCACGTGGATATCATGCACTGATCACGTGGCTGATCACACACGTATCACATGACTGATCATGCACTGATCACGTGGCTATCATGCACTGATCACGTGGCTATCATGCACTGATCACGTGGCTGATCAGGCAATGATCACGTAGCTACCATGTACTGGTCACGTGACTGATCATGCACTGATCACGTAATTGATCATGCACTGATCATGTGGCTGATCATGCACTGATCACGTGGCTGATCATACACTGATCACATAACTGATCATGCACTGATCACGTGACTGATCATGCACTGATCACGTGGCTATCATGCACTGATCACTTGGCTGGACATACACTGATCACGTGCCTGATCATGCACTGATCACGTGGCTGATCATGCACTGATCACGTGACTGATCATGCACTGATCACGTGGCTATCATGCACTGCTCACGTGGCTGATCATGCCATGATCACGCAGCTACCATGTACTGGTCACATGACTGATCATGCACTGATCACGTGACTGATCATGCAGTGATCACGTGGCTATCATGAACTACTCACGTGGCTGATCATGCAATGATCATGTAGCTACCATGTACAGGTCACGTGAATGATCATACACCCATCAGGTGACTGATCATGCACTGATCACGTGGCTATCATGCACTGATCACGAGACTGATCATGCACTGTTCACGTCTATATCATGCACTGATCACATGACTGCCCGTGCACTGATCACGTGGATGATCATACACTAATCTTGTGACAGATCATGCACTGATCACGTGGCTGATCATGCACTGATACCGTGACTGAGCATGGACTGATCACATGACTATCATGTAGTGATCACGTGACTTAATGGCGCTGATCATGTGACTGATCATGCGCTGATCATGTTTGCTATCATACACTGATCATGTGCCTCTGGAGGCAATAAACAAAGAGCTGAGTAGGCACGAATCAAACAGTCAGCAGGCAATAATCATGGAACTCAGGTGTGAGGAATCATGCTGCTCAGCTGGCAATAATCAAGCAGCTGAGCAGGCAGGAATTACGCAGCACAGCTGGCAATTGTCAAGCAGATGACAGGCAGGAATCGTGCAGCTCAGCTGGCAATTGTCAAGCAGATGAGCAGACAGTAATCACGCAGCTCAGCAGGCCCAGATCACGTGACTGAGCATGCACTGTTCACGTGGCTGATCATACACTGATCACGTGATGATCATGCACTGATCACTTGGATATCATGCACTGATCACGTGGCTGATCATACACTGTTCACGTGTCTGACCATGCACTGATCACGTGGCTGATCATACACTGCTCACGTAACTGATCATGCACTGATCACGTGGCTATCATGCACTGATCACGTGGCTGAACATGCACTGTTCACGTGGCTGATCACACACCTGTCACGTGACATATCATGCACTGATCACGTGGCACTCATGCACTGATCACGTGGCTGATCATACTCTGCTCACGTAACTCATGCACACATCACGTGGCTATCATGCACTGCTCACGTGGCTCGTCATGGAATGATCACGTAGCAACCATATACTGGTCACGTGACTGATCATGCAAAGATCACGTAAATGATCATGCACTGTTCACGTGACTGATCATGTACTGATCACGTGACTGATCATGCACTGATCACGTGGCTATCATGCACTGATCACGTGGCTGATCATGCACTGATCACGTGGATATCATGCACTGATCACGTGGCTGATCACACACGTATCACATGACTGATCATGCACTGATCACGTGGCTATCATGCACTGATCACGTGGCTATCATGCACTGATCACGTGGCTGATCATGCACTGATCACGTGGCTACCATGTACTGATCACGTGACTGATCATGCACTGATCACGTAATTGATCATGCACTGATCATGTGGCTGATCATGCACTGATCACGTGGCTGATCATGCACTGATCACGTAACTGATCATGCACTGATCACGTGACTGATCATGCACTGATCACGTGGCTATCATGCACTGATCACGTGGCTGATCATACACTGATCACGTGCCTGATCATGCACTGATCACGTGGCTGATCATGCACTGATCACGTGACTGATCATGCACTGATCACGTGGCTGATCATGCACTGATCACGTGACTGATCATGCACTGATCACGTGTCTGATCATGCACTGATCACGTGGCTATCATGCACTGCTCACGTGGCTGATCATGCCATGATCACGCAGCTACCATGTACTGGTCACATGACTGATCATGCACTGATCACGTGACTGATCATGCAGTGATCACGTGGCTATCATGAACTACTCACGTGGCTGATCATGCAATGATCATGTAGCTACCATGTACAGGTCACGTGAATGATCATACACCCATCAGGTGACTGATCATGCACTGATCACGTGGCTATCATGCACTGATCACGAGACTGATCATGCACTGTTCACGTCTATATCATGCACTGATCACATGACTGCCCGTGCACTGATCACGTGGATGATCATACACTAATCTTGTGACAGATCATGCACTGATCACGTGGCTGATCATGCACTGATACCGTGACTGAGCATGGACTGATCACATGACTATCATGTAGTGATCACGTGACTTAATGGCGCTGATCATGTGACTGATCATGCGCTGATCATGTTTGCTATCATACACTGATCATGTGCCTCTGGAGGCAATAAACAAAGAGCTGAGTAGGCACGAATCAAACAGTCAGCAGGCAATAATCATGGAACTCAGGTGTGAGGAATCATGCTGCTCAGCTGGCAATAATCAAGCAGCTGAGCAGGCAGGAATTACGCAGCACAGCTGGCAATTGTCAAGCAGATGACAGGCAGGAATCGTGCAGCTCAGCTGGCAATTGTCAAGCAGATGAGCAGACAGTAATCACGCAGCTCAGCAGGCCCAGATCACGTGACTGAGCATGCACTGTTCACGTGGCTGATCATACACTGATCACGTGATGATCATGCACTGATCACTTGGATATCATGCACTGATCACGTGGCTGATCATACACTGTTCACGTGTCTGACCATGCACTGATCACGTGGCTGATCATACACTGCTCACGTAACTGATCATGCACTGATCACGTGGCTATCATGCACTGATCACGTGGCTGAACATGCACTGTTCACGTGGCTGATCACACACCTGTCACGTGACATATCATGCACTGATCACGTGGCACTCATGCACTGATCACGTGGCTGATCATACTCTGCTCACGTAACTCATGCACACATCACGTGGCTATCATGCACTGCTCACGTGGCTCGTCATGGAATGATCACGTAGCAACCATATACTGGTAACGTGACTGATCATGCAAAGATCACGTAAATGATCATGCACTGTTCACGTGACTGATCATGTACTGATCACGTGACTGATCATGCACTGATCACGTGGCTATCATGCACTGATCACGTGGCTGATCATGCACTGATCACGTGGCTATCATGCACTGATCACGTGGCTGATCACACACTGATCACGTGACTGATCATGCACTGATCACGTGGCTATCATGCACTGATCACGTGGCTATCATGCACTGATCACGTGGCTGATCATGCACTGATCACGTGGCTATCATGCACTGATCACGTGACTGATCATGCACTGATCACGTGGCTGATCATGCACTGATCACGTGGCTGATCATGCACTGATCACGTGGCTGATCATGCACTGATCACGTGGCTGATCATGCACTGATCACGTGACTGATCATGCACTGATCACGTGGCTATCATGCACTGATCACGTGGCTGATCATGCACTGATCACGTGACTGATCATGCACTGATCACGTGGCTGATCATGCACTGATCACGTGACTGATCATGCACTGATCACGTGGCTGATCATGCACTGATCACGTGGCTGATCATGCACTGATCACGTGTCTGATCATGCACTGATCACGTGGCTATCATGCACTGCTCACGTGGCTGATCATGCCATGATCACGCAGCTACCATGTACTGGTCACATGACTGATCATGCACTGATCACGTGACTGATCATGCAGTGATCACGTGGCTATCATGAACTACTCACGTGGCTGATCATGCAATGATCATGTAGCTACCATGTACAGGTCACGTGAATGATCATACACCCATCAGGTGACTGATCATGCACTGATCACGTGGCTATCATGCACTGATCACGAGACTGATCATGCACTGTTCACGTCTATATCATGCACTGATCACATGACTGCCCGTGCACTGATCGCGTGGATGATCATACACTAATCTTGTGACAGATCATGCACTGATCACGTGGCTGATCATGCACTGATACCGTGACTGAGCATGGACTGATCACATGACTATCATGTAGTGATCACGTGACTTAATGGCGCTGATCATGTGACTGATCATGCGCTGATCATGTTTGCTATCATACACTGATCATGTGCCTCTGGAGGCAATAAACAAAGAGCTGAGTAGGCACGAATCAAACAGTCAGCAGGCAATAATCATGGAACTCAGGTGTGAGGAATCATGCTGCTCAGCTGGCAATAATCAAGCAGCTGAGCAGGCAGGAATTACGCAGCACAGCTGGCAATTGTCAAGCAGATGACAGGCAGGAATCGTGCAGCTCAGCTGGCAATTGTCAAGCAGATGAGCAGACAGTAATCACGCAGCTCAGCAGGCCCAGATCACGTGACTGAGCATGCACTGTTCACGTGGCTGATCATACACTGATCACGTGATGATCATGCACTGATCACTTGGATATCATGCACTGATCACGTGGCTGATCATACACTGTTCACGTGTCTGACCATGCACTGATCACGTGGCTGATCATACACTGCTCACGTAACTGATCATGCACTGATCACGTGGCTATCATGCACTGATCACGTGGCTGAACATGCACTGTTCACGTGGCTGATCACACACCTGTCACGTGACATATCATGCACTGATCACGTGGCACTCATGCACTGATCACGTGGCTGATCATACTCTGCTCACGTAACTCATGCACACATCACGTGGCTATCATGCACTGCTCACGTGGCTCGTCATGGAATGATCGCGTAGCAACCATATACTGGTCACGTGACTGATCATGCAAAGATCACGTAAATGATCATGCACTGTTCACGTGACTGATCATGAACTGATCACGTGACTGATCATGCACTGATCACGTGGCTATCATGCTCTGCTCACGTGGCTGATCATGCAACGATCACGTGGCAACCATGTACTGGTCACGTGACTGATCATGCACTGATCACGTAATTGATCCTGCACTGATCACGTGGCTCATCATGCACTGATCACGTGGCTGATCACACATGTATCACGTGACTGATCATGCACTGATCACGTGGCTCTCATGCACTGATCACGTGGCTGTCATGCACTGATCACGTGGATATCATGCACTGATCACGTGGCTGATCACACACGTATCACCTGACTGATCATGCACTGATCACGTGGCTATCATGCACTGATCACGTAGCTATCATGCACTGATCACGTGGCTGATCATGCACTGATCACGTGGCTGATCATGCACTGATCACGTGACTGATCATGCACTGATCACGTGACTGATCATGCACTGATCACGTGGCTGATCATGCACTGATCACGTGGCTGATCATGCACTGATCACGTGGCTGATCATGCACTGATCACGTGGCTGATCATGCACTGATCACGTGGCTATCATGCACTGATCACGTGGCTGATCATGCACTGATCACGTGACTGATCATGCACTGATCACGTGGCTGATCATGCACTGATCGCGTGGCTATCATGCACTGATCACGTGGCTGATCATGCAATGATCACGTAGCTACCATGTACTGGTCACGTGACTGATCATGCACTGATCACGTGACTGATCATGCACTGATCACGTGGCTGATCATGCACTGATCACGTGGCTGATCATGCACTGATCACGTGACTGATCATGCACTGATCACGTGACTGATCATGCACTGATCACGTGGCTATCATGCACTGATCACGTGGCTGATCATGCACTGATCACGTGACTGATCATGCACTGATCACGTGGCTGATCATGCACTGATCACGTGACTGATCATGCACTGATCACGTGGCTGATCATGCACTGATCACGTGACTGATCATGCACTGATCACGTGACTGATCATGCACTGATCACGTGGCTATCATGCACTGATCACGTGGCTGATCATGCATGATCACGTAGCTATCATGCACTGATCACGTGACTGATCATGCACTGATCACGTGACTGATCATGCACTGATCACGTGGCTATCATGCACTGATCACGTGGCTGATCATGCACTGATCACGTAGCTGATCATGCACTGATCACGTGACTGATCATGCACTGATCACGTGACTGATCATGCACTGATCACGTGGCTATCATGCACTGATCACGTGGCTGATCATGCATGATCACGCAGCTATCATGCACTGATCACGTGACTGATCATGCACTGATCACGTGACTGATCATGCACTGATCACGTGGCTATCATGCACTACTCACGTGGCTGATCATGCAATGATCATGTAGCTACCATGTACTGGTCACGTGAATGATCATACACTGATCAGGTGACTGATCATGCACTGATCACGTGGCTATCATGCACTGATCACGTGACTGATCATGCACTGATCACGTCTATATCATGCACTGATCACATGACTGCCCATGCACTGATCACGTGGATGATCATACACTAATCACGTGACAGATCATGCACTGATCACGTGGCTGATCATGCACTGATACGTGACTGAGCATGGACTGATCACATGACTATCATGCACTGATCACGTGACTTAATGGCGCTGATCATGTGACTGATCATGCGCTGATCATGTTTGCTATCATACACTGATCATGTGCCTCTGGAGGCAATAAACAAAGAGCTGAGTAGGCACGAATCAAACAGTCAGCAGGCAATAATCATGGAACACAGGTGTGAGGAATCATGCTGCTCAGCTGGCAATAATCAAGCAGCTGAGCAGGCAGGAATTACGCAGCACAGCTGGCAATTGTCAAGCAGATGACAGGCAGGAATCGTGCAGCTCAGCTGGCAATTGTCAAGCAGATGAGCAGACAGTAATCACGCAGCTCAGCAGGCCCTGATCACGTGACTGAGCATGCACTGATCACGTGGCTGATCATACACTGATCACGTGATGATCATGCACTGATCACGTGGCTGATCATGCACTGATCACGTGGCTGATCATACACTGATCACGTGACTGATCATGCACTGATCACGTGGCTGATCATGCACTGATCACGTGGCTGATCATGCACTGATCACGTGGCTATCATGCACTGATCACGTGGCTGATCACACACTGATCACGTGACTGATCATGCACTGATCACGTGGCTATCATGCACTGCTCACGTGGCTGATCATGCATGATCACGCAGCTACCATGTACTGGTCACATGACTGATCATGCACTGATCACGTGACTGATCATGCAGTGATCACGTGGCTATCATGCACTACTCACGTGGCTGATCATGCAATGATCATGTAGCTACCATGTACAGGTCGCGTGAATGATCATACACCCATCAGGTGACTGATCATGCACTGATCACGTGGCTATCATGCACTGATCACGTGACTGATCATGCACTGATCACGTCTATATCATGCACTGATCACATGACTGCCCATGCACTGATCACGTGGATGATCATACACTAATCTTGTGACAGATCATGCACTGATCACGTGGCTGATCATGCACTGATACCGTGACTGAGCATGGACTGATCACATGACTATCATGTAGTGATCACGTGACTTAATGGCGCTGATCATGTGACTGATCATGCGCTGATCATGTTTGCTATCATACACTGATCATGTGCCTCTGGAGGCAATAAACAAAGAGCTGAGTAGGCACGAATCAAACAGTCAGCAGGCAATAATCATGGAACTCAGCTGTGAGGAATCATGCTGCTCAGCTGGCAATAATCAAGCAGCTGAGCAGGCAGGAATTACGCAGCACAGCTGGCAATTGTCAAGCAGATGACAGGCAGGAATCGTGCAGCTCAGCTGGCAATTGTCAAGCAGATGAGCAGACAGTAATCACGCAGCTCAGCAGGCCCAGATCACGTGACTGAGCATGCACTGTTCGCGTGGCTGATCATACACTGATCACGTGATGATCATGCACTGATCACTTGGATATCATGCACTGATCACGTGGCTGATCATACACTGTTCACGTGTCTGACCATGCACTGATCACGTGGCTGATCATACACTGCTCACGTAACTGATCATGCACTGATCACGTGGCTATCATGCACTGATCACGTGGCTGAACATGCACTGTTCACGTGGCTGATCACACACCTGTCACGTGACATATCATGCACTGATCACGTGGCACTCATGCACTGATCACGTGGCTGATCATACTCTGCTCACGTAACTCATGCACACATCACGTGGCTATCATGCACTGCTCACGTGGCTCGTCATGGAATGATCACGTAGCAACCATATACTGGTCACGTGACTGATCATGCAAAGATCACGTAAATGATCATGCACTGTTCACGTGACTGATCATGTACTGATCACGTGACTGATCATGCACTGACCACGTGGCTATCATGCTCTGCTCACGTGGCTGATCATGCAACGATCACGTAGCAACCATGTACTGGTCACGTGACTGATCATGCACTGATCACGTAATTGATCCTGCACTGATCACGTGGCTCATCATGCACTGATCACGTGGCTGATCACACATGTATCGCGTGACTGATCATGCACTGATCACGTGGCTCTCATGCACTGATCACGTGGCTGTCATGCACTGATCACGTGGATATCATGCACTGATCACGTGGCTGATCACACACGTATCACATGACTGATCATGCACTGATCACGTGGCTATCATGCACTGATCACGTGGCTATCATGCACTGATCGCGTGGCTGATCAGGCAATGATCACGTAGCTACCATGTACTGGTCGCGTGACTGATCATGCACTGATCACGTAATTGATCATGCACTGATCATGTGGCTGATCATGCACTGATCACGTGGCTGATCATGATCACATGATCATGCACTGATCACGTGACTGATCATGCACTGATCACGTGGCTATCATGCACTGATCACTTGGCTGACATGCACTGATCACGTGCCTGGTCATGCACTGATCACGTGGCTGATCATGCACTGATCACGTGACTGATCATGCACTGATCACGTGGCTGATCATGCACTGATCACGTGACTGATCATGCACTGATCACGTGTCTGATCATGCACTGATCACGTGGCTATCATGCACTGCTCACGTGGCTGATCATGCCATGATCACGCAGCTACCATGTACTGGTCACATGACTGATCATGCACTGATCACGTGACTGATCATGCAGTGATCACGTGGCTATCATGAACTACTCACGTGGCTGATCATGCAATGATCATGTAGCTATCATGTACAGGTCACGTGAATGATCATACACCCATCAGGTGACTGATCATGCACTGATCACGTGGCTATCATGCACTGATCACGAGACTGATCATGCACTGTTCACGTCTATATCATGCACTGATCACATGACTGCCAGTGCACTGATCACGTGGATGATCATACACTAATCTTGTGACAGATCATGCACTGATCACGTGGCTGATCATGCACTGATACCGTGACTGTGCATGGACTGATCACATGACTATCATGTAGTGATCACGTGACTTAATGGCGCTGATCATGTGACTGATCATGCACTGATCATGTTTGCTATCATACACTGATCATGTGCCTCTGGAGGCAATAAACAAAGAGCTGAGTAGGCACGAATCAAACAGTCAGCAGGCAATAATCATGGAACTCAGGTGTGAGGAATCATGCTGCTCAGCTGGCAATAATCAAGCAGCTGAGCAGGCAGGAATTACGCAGCACAGCTGGCAATTGTCAAGCAGATGACAGGCAGGAATCGTGCAGCTCAGCTGGCAATTGTCAAGCAGATGAGCAGACAGTAATCACGCAGCTCAGCAGGCCCTGATCACGTGGCTGATCATGCACTGATCACGTAACTGATCATGCACTGATCACGTGACTGATCATGCACTGATCACATGGCTATCATGCACTGATCACGTGGCTGATCATGCACTGATCACGTGGCTGATCATGCACTGATCACGTAACTGATCATGCACTGATCACGTGACTGATCATGCACTGATCACGTGGCTATCATGCACTGATCACTTGGCTGATCATACACTGATCATGTGACTGGTCATGCGCTGATCACGTAGTTGATCATGCACTGATCACGTGACTGATCATGCACTGATCACGTGTCTGATCATGCACTGATCGCGTGGCTATCATGCACTGCTCACGTGGCTGATCATGCCATGATCACGCAGCTACCATGTACTGGTCGCATGACTGATCATGCACTGATCACGTGACTGATCATGCAGTGATCACGTGGCTATCATGAACTACTCACGTGGCTGATCATGCAATGATCATGTAGCTACCATGTACAGGTCACGTGAATGATCATGCACCCATCAGGTGACTGATCATGCACTGATCACGTGGCTATCATGCACTGATCACGAGACTGATCATGCACTGTTCACGTCTATATCATGCACTGATCACACGACTGCCCGTGCACTGATCACGTGGATGATCATACACTAATCTTATGACAGATCATGCACTGATCACGTGGCTGATCATGCACTGATACCGTGACTGAGCATGGACTGATCACATGACTATCATGTAGTGATCACGTGACTTAATGGCGCTGATCATGTGACTGATCATGCGCTGATCATGTTGCTATCATACACTGATCATGTGCCTCTGGAGGCAATAAACAAAGAGCTGAGTAGGCACGAATCAAACAGTCAGCAGGCAATAATCATGGAACTCAGGTGTGAGGAATCATGCTGCTCAGCTGGCAATAATCAAGCAGCTGAGCAGGCAGGAATTACGCAGCACAGCTGGCAATTATCAAGCAGATGACAGGCAGGAATCGTGCAGCTCAGCTGGCAATTGTCAAGCAGATGAGCAGACAGTAATCACGCAGCTCAGCAGGCCCAGATCACGTGACTGAGCATGCACTGTTCACGTGGCTGATCATACACTGATCACGTGGTGATCATGCACTGATCACTTGGATATCATGCACTGATCACGTGGCTGATCATACACTGTTCGCGTGTCTGACCATGCACTGATCACGTGGCTGATCATACACTGCTCTCGTAACTGATCATGCACTGATCACGTGGCTATCATGCACTGATCACGTGGCTGAACATGCACTGTTCACGTGGCTGATCACACACCTGTCACGTGACATATCATGCACTGATCACGTGGCACTCATGCACTGATCACGTGGCTGATCATACTCTGATCACGTAACTCATGCACACATCACGTGGCTATCATGCACTGCTCACGTGGCTCGTCATGGAATGATCACGTGGCAACCATATACTGGTAACGTGACTGATCATGCAAAGATCACGTAAATGATCATGCACTGTTCACGTGACTGATCATATACTGATCACGTGACTGATCATGCACTGACCACGTGGCTATCATGCACTGCTCACGTGGCTGATCATGCACGTTCGCGTAGCAACCATGTACTGGTCACGTGACTGATCATGCACTGATCACGTAACTGATCCTGCACTGATCACGTGGCTCATCATGCACTGATCACGTGGCTGATCACACATGTATCACGTGGCTGATCATGCACTGATCACGTGACTATCATGCACTGATCACGTGGCTGTCATGCACTGATCACGTGGATATCATGCACTGATCATGTGGCTGATCACACGCGTATCACATGACTGATCATGCACTGATCACGTGGCTATCATGCACTGATCACGTGGCTATCATGCACTGATCACGTGGCTTATCAGGCAATGATCACGTAGCTACCATGTACTGGTCACGTGACTGATCATGCACTGATCACGTGACTGATCATGCACTGATCACGTGGCTGATCATGCACTGATCACGTGGCTGATCATGCACTGATCACATGGCTGATCATGCACTGATCACGTGATTGATCCTGCACTGATCACGTGGCTGATCATGCACTGATCACTTGGCTGAACATACACAGATCACGTGACTGGTCATGCACTGATCACGTGACTGATCATGCACTGATCACGTGGCGATCATGCACTGATCGCGTGGCTGATCATGCACTGATCACGTGACTGATCACACACTGATCACGTGTCTGATCATGCACTGATCGCGTGGCTATCATGCACTACTCACGTGGCTGATCATGCGATGATCACGCAGCTACCATGTACTGGTCACATGACTGATCATGCACTGATCACGTGACTGATCATGCAGTGATCACGTGGCTGTCATGCACTACTCACGTGGCTGATCATGCAATGATCATGTAGCTACCATGTACAGGTCACGTGAATGATCATACACCCATCAGGTGACTGATCATGCACTGATCACGTGGCTATCATGCACTGATCACGAGACTGATCATGCACTGATCACGTCTATATCATGCACTGATCACATGACTGCCCATGCACTGATCACGTGGATTATCATACACTAATCTTGTGACAGATCATGCACTGATCACGTGGCTGATCATGCACTGATACCGTGACTGAGCATGGACTGATCACATGACTATCATGTAGTGATCACGTGACTTAATGGCGCTGATCATGTGACTGATCATGCGCTGATCATGTTTGCTATCATACACTGATCATGTGCCTCTGGAGGCAATAAACAAAGAGCTGAGTAGGCACAAATCAAACAGTCAGCAGGCAATAATCATGGAACTCAGGTGTGAGGAATCATGCTGCTCAGCTGGCAATAATCAAGCAGCTGAGCAGGCAGGAATTACGCAGCACAGCTGGCAATTGTCAAGCAGATGACAGGCAGGAATCGTGCAGCTCAGCTGGCAATTGTCAAGCAGATGAGCAGACAGTAATCACGCAGCTCAGCAGGCCCAGATCACGTGACTGAGCATGCACTGTTCACGTGGCTGATCATACACTGATCACGTGATTGATCATGCACTGATCACTTGGATATCATGCACTGATCACGTGGCTGATCATACACTGTTCACGTGTCTGACCATGCACTGATCACGTGGCTGATCATACACTGCTCACGTAGCTGATCATGCACTGATCGCGTGGCTATCATGCACTGATCACGTGGCTGACCATGCACTGTTCACGTGGCTGATCACACACCTGTCACGTGACATATCATGCACTGATCACGTGGCACTCATGCACTGATCACGTGGCTGATCATACTCTGCTCACGTAACTCATGCACACATCACGTGGCTATCATGCACTGCTCACGTGGCTCGTCATGGAATGATCGCGTAGCTACCATATACTGGTCGCGTGACTGATCATGCAAAGATCACGTAAATGATCATGCACTGTTCACGTGACTGATCATGTACTGATCGCGTGGCTGATCATGCACTGATCACGTGGCTATCATGCACTGCTCACGTGGCTGATCATGCAGCGATCACGTAGCAACCATGTACTGGTCGCGTGACTGATCATGCACTGATCACGTAATTGATCCTGCACTGATCACGTGGCTCATCATGCACTGATCACGTGGCTGATCACACGCTGTATCACGTGACTGATCATGCACATGATCCGTGGCTCTCATGCACTGATCACGTGGCTGTCATGCACTGATCACGTGGATATCATGCACTGATCACGTGGCTGATCACTGCGTATCACGTGACTGATCATGCACTGATCGCGTGGCTATCATGCACTGATCACGTGGCTATCATGCACTGATCACGTGACTGATCATGCACTGATCACGTGGCTATCATGCACTGCTCACGTGGCTGATCATGCGCATGATCGCTGACTACCATGTACTGGTCACGTGACTGATCATGCACTGATCACGTGACTGATCATGCAGTGATCACGTGGCTATCATGCACTACTCGCGTGGCTGATCATGCAATGATCATGTAGCTACCATGTACAGGTCACGTGAATGATCATACACCCATCAGGTGACTGATCATGCACTGATCACGTGGCTATCATGCACTGATCACGAGACTGATCATGCACTGATCACGTCTATATCATGCACTGATCACATGACTGCCCATGCACTGATCACGTGGATGATCATACACTAATCTTGTGACAGATCATGCACTGATCACGTGGCTGATCATGCACTGATACCGTGACTGAGCATGGACTGATCACATGACTATCATGTAGTGATCACGTGACAATGGCGCTGATCATGTGACTGATCATGCGCTGATCATGTTTGCTATCATACACTGATCATGTGCCTCTGGAGGCAATAAACAAAGAGCTGAGTAGGCACGAATCAAACAGTCAGCAGGCAATAATCATGGAACTCAGGTGTGAGGAATCATGCTGCTCAGCTGGCAATAATCAAGCAGCTGAGCAGGCAGGAATTACGCAGCACAGCTGGCAATTGTCAAGCAGATGACAGGCAGGAATCGTGCAGCTCAGCTGGCAATTGTCAAGCAGATGAGCAGACAGTAATCACGCAGCTCAGCAGGCCCAGATCACGTGACTGAGCATGCACTGTTCACGTGGCTGATCATACACTGATCACGTGATGATCATGCACTGATCACTTGGATATCATGCACTGATCACGTGGCTGATCATACACTGTTCACGTGTCTGACCATGCACTGATCACGTGGCTGATCATACACTGCTCACGTAACTGATCATGCACTGATCACGTGGCTATCATGCACTGATCACGTGGCTGAACATGCACTGTTCACGTGGCTGATCACACACCTGTCACGTGACATATCATGCACTGATCACGTGGCACTCATGCACTGATCACGTGGCTGATCATACTCTGCTCACGTAACTCATGCACACATCACGTGGCTATCATGCACTGCTCACGTGGCTCGTCATGGAATGATCACGCAGCAACCATATACTGGTAACGTGACTGATCATGCAAAGATCACGTAATGATCATGCACTGTTCACGTGACTGATCATGTACTGATCGCGTGACTGATCATGCACTGACCGCGTGGCTATCATGCTCTGCTCACGTGGCTGATCATGCAACGATCACGTAGCCATGTACTGGTCACGTGACTGATCATGCACTGATCACGTAATTGATCCTGCACTGATCACGTGGCTCATCATGCACTGATCACGTGGCTGATCACACATGTATCGCGTGACTGATCATGCACTGATCACGTGGCTCTCATGCACTGATCACGTGGCTGTCATGCACTGATCGCGTGGATATCATGCACTGATCACGTGGCTGATCTACGTATCACATGACTGATCATGCACTGATCACGTGGCTATCATGCACTGATCGTGGCTGATCATGCACTGATCACGGCTGATCAGGCAATGATCACGTAGCTACCATGTACTGTCACGTGCTGATCATGCACTGATCACGTAATTGATCATGCACTGATCATGTGGCTGATCATGCACTGATCGTGGCTGATCATACACTGATCACAACGATCAGCTGAACGTAATGATCATGCACTGATCACGTAACTATCATGCACTGATCATGGCTGATCATGCACTGATCACGTGGCTGATCATGCACTGATCACTTGGCTGGACATACACTGATCACGTGCCTGGTCATGCACTGATCACGTGGCTGATCATGCACTGATCACGGTGACTGATCATGCACTGATCTCGTGTCTGATCATGCACTGATCACGTGGCTATCATGCACTGCTCACGTGGCTGATCATGCCATGATCACGCCTGCCATGTACTGGTCACATGACTGATCATGCACTGATCACGTGACTGATCATGCAGTGATCACGTGGCTATCATGAACTGCTCACGTGGCTGATCATGCAATGATCATGTAGCTACCATGTACAGGTCACGGAATGATCATACACCCATCAGGTGACTGATCATGCACTGATCACGTGGCTATCATGCACTGATCACGAGACTGATCATGCACTGTTCACGTCTATATCATGCACTGATCACATGACTGCCCGTGCACTGATCACGTGGATGATCATACACTAATCACGTGACAGATCATGCACTGATCGCGTGGCTGATCATGCACTGATACCGTGACTGAGCATGGACTGATCATGACTATCATGTAGTGATCACGTGACTTAATGGCGCTGATCATGTGACTGATCATCACGCTGATCATGTTTGCTATCATACACTGATCATGTGCCTCTGGAGGCAATAAACAAAGAGCTGAGTAGGCACGAATCAAACAGTCAGCAGGCAATAATCATGGAACTCAGGTGTGAGGAATCATGCTGCTCAGCTGGCAATAATCAAGCAGCTGAGCAGGCAGGAATTCGCAGCACAGCTGGCAATTGTCAAGCAGATGACAGGCAGGAATCGTGCAGCTCAGCTGGCAATTGTCAAGCAGATGAGCAGACAGTAATCACGCAGCTCAGCAGCCCAGATCACGTGACTGAGCATGCACTGTTCACGTGGCTGATCATACACTGATCACGTGATGATCATGCACTGATCACTTGGATATCATGCACTGATCACGTGGCTGATCATACACTGTTCGCGTGTCTGACCATGCACTGATCACGTGGCTATCATGCACTGCTCACGTGGCCGATCATGCACTGATCACGTGGCTATCATGCACTGATCACGTGGCTGATCATGCACTGATCACGTGGCTTATCATGCACTGATCACGTAGCAATCATGCACTGATCACGTGACTGATCATACACTGATCACGTGACTGATCATGCACAGATCACGTGGCTATCATGCACTGCTCACGTGGCTGGTCATGCATGATCACGCAGCTACCATGTACTGGTTACATGACTGATCATGCACAGATCACGTCAATGATCATGCACTGATCACGTGGCTATCATGCACTACTCACGTGGCTGATCATGCACTGATCACGTAGCTATCATGCACAGATCACGTGGCTGATCACACACCTATCACGTGACTGATCATGCACTGATCACGTGGCTATCATGCACTGATCACGTGGCTGATCATGCACTGATCACGGCTAGATCATGCACTGATCACATGACTGCCATGCACTGATCACGTGGCTGATCATACACTAATCACGTGACAGATCATGCACTGATCACGTGGCTGATCATGCACTGATCACGTGGCTGATCATGCACTGATCACGTGACTATCATGCACTGATCACGTGACTTCATGGCGCTGATCACGTGACTGATCATGCACTGATCACGTTGGCTATCATGATCATGTGCCTCTTGAGGCAATGAACAAAGAGCTGAGTAGGCACGATCAAACAGTCAGCAGGCAATGATCATGGAACTCAGCTGTGAGGAATCATGCTGCTCAGCTGGCAATAATCAAGCAGCTGAGCAGGCAGGAATTACGCAGCACAGCTGGCAATTGTCAAGCAGATGACGAGCAGGAATCATGCAGCTCAGCTGGCAATTGTCAAGCAGATGAGCAGGCACTGATCACGTAACTGATCATGCACTGATCACGTGACTGATCATGCACTGATCACGTGGCTGATCACACACTGATCACGTGATGATCATGCACTGATCACGTGGCTATCATGCACTGATCACGTGGCTGATCATACACTGTTCGCGTGTCTGACCATGCACTGATCACGTGGCTGATCATGCACTGCTCACGTAACTGATCATGCACTGATCACGTGGCTATCATGCACTGATCACGTGGCTGAACACGCACTGATCACGTGGCTGATCATGCACCTGTCACGTGACATATCATGCACTGATCACGTGGCAATCATGCACTGATCACGTGGCTGATCATGCACTGATCACGTGACTCATGCACACATCACGTGACTATCATGCACTGATCACGTGGCTCGTCATGCACTGATCACGTAGCTACCATACACTGATCACGTGACTGATCATGCACTGATCACGTGGCTGGTCATGCACTGATCACGTGACTGATCATGTACTGATCACGTGACTGATCATGCACTGATCACGTGGCTCATGCTCTGCTCACGTGGCTGATCATGCACTGATCACGCAGCTATCATGCACTGGTCACGTGACTGATCATGCACTGATCACGTAACTGATCCTGCACTGATCACGTGGCTGATCATGCACTGATCACGTGGCTGATCACACATGTATCACGTGACTGATCATGCACTGATCACGTGGCTCTCATGCACTGATGACGTGGCTGTCATGCACTGATCACGTGGATATCATGCACTGATCACGTGGCTGACCACACACGTATCACGTGACTGATCATGCACTGATCACGTGACTATCATGCACTGATCACGTGGCTGATCATGCACTGATCACGTGACTGATCAGGCACTGATCGCGTGGCTGATCATGCAGTGATCACGTGCTGCACTCACGTGACTGATCATGCACAGATCGTGATCATGCACTGGTCATGTGGATGATCATGCACTGATCACGTAACTGATCATGCACTGATCACGTGACTGATCATGCACTGATCACGTGGCTGATCATGCACTGATCACGTGGCTGATCATGCACTGATCGTGACTGATCATGCGCTGATCGTGGCTGATCATGCACTGATCACGTGACTGATCATGCACTGATCACGTGGCTGATCATGCACTGATCACGTAACTGATCATGCACTGATCACGTGGCTGATCATGCACTGATCACGTGGCTGATCATGCACTGCTCACGTGGCTGATCATGCATGATCACGCATTGACTGATGGCTGATCATGCACTGATCACGTGCTGGTCATGCACTGATCACGTGACTGATCATGCACTGATCACGTGACTGATCATGCACTGATCACGTGGCACGTGATATCATGCACTGATCACGTGACTGATCATGCACTGATCACGTGGCTGATCATGCACTGATCACGTGACTGATCATGCACTGATCACGTCTATATCATGCACTGATCACGTGACTGATCATGCACTGATCACGTGGCTGATCATGCACTGATCACGTGGCTGATCATGCACTGATCACGTGGCTGATCATGCACTGATACGTGACTGAGCATGGACTGATCACGTGACTCATGCACTGATCACGTGACTTAATGGCACTGATCACGTGACTGATCATGCGCTGATCATGTTTGCTATCATGCACTGATCATGTGCCTCTGGAGGCAATAAACAAAGAGCTGAGTAGGCACGAACAGTCAGCAGGCAATAATCATGGAAATCAGGTGTGAGGAATCATGCTGCTCAGCTGGCAATAATCAACCAGCTGAGCAGGCAGGAATTACGCAGCACAGCTGGCAATTGTCAAGCAGATGACAGGCAGGAATCATGCAGCTCAGCTGGCAATTGTCAAGCAGATGAGCAGACAGTAATCACGCAGCTCATCATGCACTGATCACGTGACTGATCATGCACTGATCACGTAGCTGACCATGCACTGATCACGTGACTGATCATGCACTGATCACGTGACTGATCATGCACTGATCACGTGGCTGATCATGCACTGATCACGTCTGATCATGCACTGATCACGTGGCTGATCATACACTGCTCACGTGGCTGATCATGCACTGATCACGTGGCTACCATGCACTGATCACGTGGCTGATCATGCACTGATCACGTGGCTGATCTTACACTGATCACGTGGCTTATCATGCACTGATCACGTGACTGATCATGCACTGATCACGTGTGATCATGCACTGATCACGTGGCTATCATGCGCTGCTCACGTGGCTGATCATGCACTGATCACGCAGCTACCATGTACTGGTCACATGACTGATCATGCACTGATCACGTGACTGATCATGCAGTGATCACGTGGCTATCATGAACTACTCACGTGGCTGATCATGCAATGATCATGTAGCTACCATGTACAGGTCACGTGAATGATCATACACCCATCAGGTGACTGATCATGCACTGATCACGTGGCTATCATGCACTGATCACGAGACTGATCATGCACTGTTCACGTCTATATCATGCACTGATCACATGACTGCCCATGCACTGATCACGTGGATGATCATACACTAATCTTGTGACAGATCATGCACTGATCACGTGGCTGATCATGCACTGATACCGTGACTGAGCATGGACTGATCACATGACTATCATGTAGTGATCACGTGACTTAATGGCGCTGATCATGTGACTGATCATGCGCTGATCATGTTTGCTATCATACACTGATCATGTGCCTCTGGAGGCAATAAACAAAGAGCTGAGTAGGCACAGAATCAAACAGTCAGCAGGCAATAATCATGGAACTCAGGTGTGAGGAATCATGCTGCTCAGCTGGCAATAATCAAGCAGCTGAGCAGGCAGGAATTACGCAGCACAGCTGGCAATTGTCAAGCAGATGACAGGCAGGAATCGTGCAGCTCAGCTGGCAATTGTCAAGCAGATGAGCAGACAGTAATCACGCAGCTCAGCAGGCCCAGATCACGTGACTGAGCATGCACTGTTCACGTGGCTGATCATACACTGATCACGTGATGATCATGCACTGATCCCTTGGATATCATGCACTGATCACGTGGCTGATCATACACTGTTCACGTGTCTGACCATGCACTGATCACGTGGCTGATCATACACTGCTCACGTAACTGATCATGCACTGATCACGTGGCTATCATGCACTGATCACGTGGCTGAACATGCACTGTTCACGTGGCTGATCACACACCTGTCACGTGACATATCATGCACTGATCACGTGGCACTCATGCACTGATCACGTGGCTGATCATACTCTGCTCACGTAACTCATGCACACATCACGTGGCTATCATGCACTGCTCACGTGGCTGATCATGGAATGATCACGTAGCTACCATATACTGGTCACGTGACTGATCATGCAAAGATCACGTAAATGATCATGCACTGTTCACGTGACTGATCATGTACTGATCACGTGACTGATCATGCACTGATCACGTGGCTATCATGCTCTGCTCACGTGGCTGATCATGCAACGATCACGTAGCAACCATGTACTGGTCACGTGACTGATCATGCACTGATCACGTAATTGATCCTGCACTGATCACGTGGCTCATCATGCACTGATCACGTGGCTGATCACACATGTATCACGTGACTGATCATGCACTGATCACGTGGCTCTCATGCACTGATCACGTGGCTGATCATGCACTGATCACGTGGATATCATGCACTGATCACGTGGCTGATACACTGTATCACATGACTGATCATGCACTGATCACGTGGCTATCATGCACTGATCACGTGGCTATCATGCACTGATCACGTGGCTTATCAGGCAATGATCGCGTAGCTACCATGTACTGGTCACGTGACTGATCATGCACTGATCACGTAATTGATCATGCACTGATCATGTGGCTGATCATGCACTGATCACGTGGCTGATCATACACTGATCACGTGACTGATCATGCACTGATCACGTGACTGATCATGCACTGATCACGTGGCTATCATGCACTGATCACGTGGCTGGACATGCACTGATCACGTGACTGATCATGCACTGATCACGTGGCTGATCATGCACTGATCACGTGACTGATCATGCACTGATCACGTGACTGATCATGCACTGATCGCGTGGCTATCATGCACTGATCACGTGGCTGATCATGCATGATCACGCAGCTACCATGTACTGGTCACATGACTGATCATGCACTGATCACGTGACTGATCATGCACTGATCACGTGGCTATCATGCACTACTCACGTGGCTGATCATGCAATGATCATGTAGCTACCATGTACAGGTCACGTGAATGATCATACACCCATCAGGTGACTGATCATGCACTGATCACGTGGCTATCATGCACTGATCACGTGACTGATCATGCACTGATCACGTCTATATCATGCACTGATCACATGACTGCCATGCACTGATCACGTGGATGATCATACACTATCTTGTGACAGATCATGCACTGATCACGTGGCTGATCATGCACTGATACCGTGACTGAGCATGGACTGATCACATGACTATCATGTAGTGATCACGTGACTTAATGGCGCTGATCATGTGACTGATCATGCGCTGATCATGTTTGCTATCATACACTGATCATGTGCCTCTGGAGGCAATAAACAAAGAGCTGAGTAGGCACGAATCAAACAGTCAGCAGGCAATAATCATGGAACTCAGGTGTGAGGAATCATGCTGCTCAGCTGGCAATAATCAAGCAGCTGAGCAGGCAGGAATTACGTAGCACAGCTGGCAATTGTCAAGCAGATGACAGGCAGGAATCGTGCAGCTCAGCTGGCAATTGTCAAGCAGATGAGCAGACAGTAATCACGCAGCTCAGCACTGATCACGTGACTGATCATGCACTGATCACGTGGCTGATCATGCACTGATCACGTGACTGATCATGCACTGATCACGTGGCTATCATGCACTGATCACGTGGCTGATCATGCACTGATCACGTGACTGATCATGCACTGATCACGTGGCTGATCATGCACTGATCACGTGGCTGATCATGCACTGATCACGTGGCTATCATGCACTGATCACGTGGCTGATCACACACGTGATCACGTGACTGATCATGCACTGATCACGTGGCTGATCATGCACTGATCATGCACTGATCACGTGGCTATCATGCACTGATCACGTGGCTGATCATGCATGATCACGCGCTACATGTACTGGTCACGTGACTGATCATGCACTGATCACGTGACTGATGCAGTGATCACGTGGCATGACTCACGTGGCTGATCATGCAATGATCATGTAGCTACCATGTACAGGTCACGTGAATGATCATACACCATCAGGTGACTGATCATGCACTGATCACGTGGCTATCATGCACTGATCACGTGACTGATCATGCACTGTTCACGTCTATATCATGCACTGATCACATGACTGCCCATGCACTGATCACGTGGATGATCATACACTAATCTTGTGACAGATCATGCACTGATCACGTGGCTGATCATGCACTGATACAGGCATGGACTGATCACATGACTATCATGTAGTGATCACGTGACTTAATGGCGCTGATCATGTGACTGATCATGCTGATCATGTTTGCTATCATACACTGATCATGTGCCTCTGGAGGCAATAAACAAAGAGCTGAGTAGGCACGAATCAAACAGTCAGCAGGCAATAATCATGGAACTCAGGTGTGAGGAATCATGCTGCTCAGCTGGCAATAATCAAGCAGCTGAGCAGGCAGAATTATGGCACAGCTGGTATCAAGCAGATGACAGGCAGGACTCGTGCAGCTCAGCTGGCAATTGTCAAGCAGATGAGCAGACAGTAATCACGCAGCTCAGCAGGCCCAGATCACGTTGGCATGCACTGTTCACGTGGCTGATCATGCACTGATCACGTGATGATCATGCACTGATCACTTGGATATCATGCACTGATCACGTGGCTGATCATGCACTGATCACGTGGCTGATCATGCACTGATCACGTGGCTGATCACACTGTCACGTGACATATCATGCACTGATCACGTGGCTCTCATGCACTGATCACGTGGCTGATCATGCTCTGATCACGTGCTGATCATGCACACATCACGTGGCTATCATGCACTGCTCCAGTGGCTGCGTCATGGAACGTCCATGCTAACCTGCTGGTAACGTGACTGATCATGCACAGATCACGTAAATGATCATGCACTGTTCACGTGCTGATGTACTGATCACGTGACTGATCATGCACTGACCACGTGGCTATCATGCTCTCTATGGCTGATCATGCACGATCACGTGTAACCATGTACTGGTCACGTGACTGATCATGCACTGATCACGTAATTGATCCTGCACTGATCACGTGGCTCATCATGCACTGATCACGTGGCTGATCACACATGTATCACGTGACTGATCATGCACTGATCACGTGGCTCTCATGCACTGATCACGTGGCTGTCATGCACTGATCACGTGGATATCATGCACTGATCATGTGGCTGATGCACGTATCACGTGACTGATCATGCTGATCACGTGGCTATCATGCAATCATGGCTATCATGCACTGATCACGTGGCTGATCAGGTAATGATCGTGGCTACCATGTACTGGTCACGTAACTGATCATGCATGAGCACGTAATTGATCATGCGCTGATCACGTGGCTGATCATGCACTGATCACGTGGCTGATCATACACTGATCACATAACTGATCGCACTGATCACGTGACTGATCACTGATCCGTGCATCATCGCACTGATCACTGGCGCTGATCACTGATCGTGCCTGATCGCACTGATCCGTGGCTGATCATGCACTGATCACGTGCCTGGTCATGCACTGATCACGTGGCTGATCATGCACTGATCACGTGATGATCATGCACTGATCATGCGTGTCTGATCATGCACTGATCACGTGGCTATCATGCACTGCTCACGTGGCTGATCATGCATGATCACGCAGCTACCATGTACTGGTCACGTGACTGATCATGCACTGATCGCGTGGCTGATCATGCAGTAATCACGCATGGCTATCATGCACTACTCACGTGGCTGATCATGCAATGATCATGTATCTCCCATATACAGGTCACGTGAATGATCACACTGTCACGTGAATGATCATGCACTGATCACGTGACTGCATCATGCTGATCTCGTGACTGATCATGCACTGTTCACGTCATATCATGCACTGATCACGTGACTGCCCATGCACTGATCACGTGTGATCATGCACTGATCTTGTGACTGATCATGCACTGATCATGACTGATCATGCACTGATCCGTGACTGATCATGCACTGATCACGTGACTATCATGCACTGATCACGTGACTTAATGGCGCTGATCGTGCTGATCATGCACTGATCATGTTTGCTATCATACACTGATCATGTGCCTCTGGAGGCAATAAACGAAGGCTGAGTAGGCACGATCACAGTCAGCAGGCTAATCATGGAACACAGGTGTGAGGAATCATGCTGCTCAGCTGGCAATAATCATGCACTGAGCAGCAGGATCACACCACAGCTGGCAATTGTCAAGCAGATGACAGGCAGGATCATGCAGCTCAGCTGGCAATTGTCAAGCAGATGAGCAGACAATCACGGCTCAGCAGGCACTGATCGCGTGGCTGATCATGCACCGTTCACGTAGCTGATCATGCTGATCACGTGATGATCATGCACTGATCACGTGGCTGATCATGCACTGATCACGTGACTGATCATGCACTGATCACGTGGCTCATCACTGATCACGTGGCTGATCATACTGTCACGTGGCTCATCACTGATCACGTGGCTGGTCATACACTGATCACGTGCCTGGTCATGCACTGATCACGTGGCTATCATGCACTGATCACGTGACTGATCATGCACTGATCTCGTGTCTGATCATGCACTGATCGCGTGGCTATCATGCACTGCTCGTGGCTGATCATGCCATGATCACGCAGCTACCATGTACTGGTCACATGACTGATCATGCACTGATCGCGTGACTGATCATGCAGTGATCACGTGGCTATCATGAACTACTCACGTGGCTGATCATGCAATGATCATGGCTACCATGTACAGGTCACGTGGATGATCATGCACCCATCAGGTGACTGATCATGCACTGATCACGTGGCTATCATGCACTGATCACGGGACTGATCATGCACTGTTCACGTCATATCATGCACTGATCACATGACTGCCCGTGCACTGATCACGTGGATGATCATACACTAATCTTGTGACAGATCATGCACTGATCACGTGGCTGATCATGCACTGATACCGTGACTGAGCATGGACTGATCACATGACTATCATGTAGTGATCACGTGACTTAATGGCGCTGATCATGTGACTGATCATGCGCTGATCATATTTGCTATCATACACTGATCATGTGCCTCTGGAGGCAATAAACAAAGAGCTGAGTAGGCACAATCAAACAGTCAGCAGGCAATAATCATGGAACTCAGGTGTGAGGAATCATGCTGCTCAGCTGGCAATAATCAAGCAGCTGAGCAGGCAGGAATTACGCAGCACAGCTGGCAATCAAGCAGATGACAGGCAGGAATCGTGCAGCTCAGCTGGCAATTGTCAAGCAGATGAGCAGACAGTAATCACGCAGCTCAGCAGGCCCAGATCACGTGACTGAGCATGCACTGTTCACGTGGCTGATCATACACTGATCGCGTGATGATCATGCACTGATCACTGGATATCATGCACTGATCGTGGCTGATCATACACTGTTCACGTGTCTGACCATGCACTGATCACGTGGCTGATCATACACTGCTCACGTAACTGATCATGCACTGATCACGTGGCTATCATGCACTGATCACGTGGCTGAACATGCACTGTCACACACCTGTCACGTGACATATCATGCACTGATCACGTGGCACTCATGCACTGATCACGTGGCTGATCATACTCTGCTCACGTAACTCATGCACACATCACGTGGCTATCATGCACTGCTCACGTGGCTATCGTCATGGAATGACGTAGCAACCATATACTGGTAACGTGATTGATCATGCAAAGATCACGTAAATGATCATGCACTGTTCACGTGACTGATCATGTACTGATCACGTGACTGATCATGCACTGACCGCGTGGCTATCATGCTCTGCTCACGTGGCTGATCATGCAACGATCACGTAGCAACCATGTACTGGTCACGTGACTGATCATGCACTGATCACGTAATTGATCCTGCACTGATCGTGGCTCATCATGCACTGATCACGTGGCTGATCACGTATCACGTGACTGATCATGCACTGATCCCGTGGCTCTCATGCACTGATCACGTGGCTGTCATGCACTGATCACGTGGATATCATGCACTGATCATGTGGCTGATCACACACGTATCACATGACTGATCATGCACTGATCACGTGGCTATCATGCACTGATCACGTGGCTATCATGCACTGATCACGTGGCTTATCAGGCAGATCACGTAGCTACCATGTACTGGTCACGTGACTGATCATGCACTGAGCACGTAATTGATCATGCACTGATCATGTGGCTGATCATGCACTGATCACGTGGCTGATCATACACTGATCACAACTGATCATGCACTGATCACGTGACTGATCATGCACTGATCACGTGGCTATCATGCACTGATCACTTGGCTGACATGCTGACATGCACTGATCACGTGCCTGGTCATGCACTGATCACGTGGCTGATCATGCACTGATCACGTGACTGATCATGCACTGATCGCGTGGCTGATCGCACTGATCTCGTGTCTGATCATGCACTGATCACGTGGCTATCATGCACTGCTCACGTGGCTGATCATGCATGATCACGCAGCTACCATGTACTGGTCACATGACTGATCATGCACTGATCACGTGACTGATCATGCAGTGATCGCGTGGCTATCATGAACTACTCACGTGGCTGATCATGCAATGATCATGTAGCTACCATGTACAGGTCACGTGAATGATCGCCACCCATCAGGTGACTGATCATGCACTGATCACGTGGCTATCATGCACGGATCACGAGACTGATCATGCACTGTTCACGTCTATATCATGCACTGATCACATGACTGCCCGTGCACTGATCACGTGGATGATCATACACTAATCTTGTGACAGATCATGCACTGATCACGTGGCTGATCATGCACTGATACCGTGACTGAGCATGGACTGATCACATGACTATCATGTAGTGATCACGTGACAATGGCGCTGATCATGTGACTGATCATGCGCTGATCATGTTTGCTATCATACACTGATCATGTGCCTCTGGAGGCAATAAACAAAGAGCTGAGTAGGCACGGATCAAACAGTCAGCAGGCAATAATCATGGAACTCAGGTGTGAGAATCATGCTGCTCAGCTGGCAATAATCAAGCAGCTGAGCAGGCAGGAATTACGCAGCACAGCTGGCAATTGTCAAGCAGATGACAGGCAGGAATCGTGCAGCTCAGCTGGCAATTGTCAAGCAGATGAGCAGACAGTAATCACGGCTCAGCAGGCCCAGATCACGTGACTGAGCATGCACTGTTCACGTGGCTGATCATACACTGATCACGTGATGATCATGCACTGATCACTTGGATATCATGCACTGATCGCGTGGCTGATCATACACTGTTCACGTGTCTGACCATGCACTGATCACGTGGCTGATCATACACTGCTCACGTAACTGATCATGCACTGATCACGTGGCTATCATGCACTGATCACGTGGCTGAACATGCACTGTTCACGTGGCTGATCACACACCTGTCACGTGACATATCATGCACTGATCACGTGGCACTCATGCACTGATCACGTGGCTGATCATGTACTCTGACTCACGTAACTCATGCACATCACGTGGCTATCATGCACTGCTCACGTGGCTCGTCATGGAATGATCGTAGCAACCATATACTGGTAACGTGACTGATCATGCAAAGATCACGTAAATGATCATGCACTGTTCACGTGACTGATCATGTACTGATCACGTGACTGATCATGCACTGACCGCGTGGCTATCATGCTCTGCTCACGTGGCTGATCATGCAGATCACGTGCTAACCATGTACTGGTCACGTGACTGATCATGCACTGATCACGTAATTGATCCACTGATCACGTGGCTCATCATGCACTGATCACGTGGCTGATCACACATGTATCGCGTGACTGATCATGCACTGATCCCGTGGCTCTCATGCACTGATCACGTGGCTGTCATGCACTGATCACGTGGATATCATGCACTGATCATGTGGCTGATCACACACGTATCACATGACTGATCATGCACTGATCACGTGGCTATCATGCACTGATCACGTGGCTATCATACTGATCGTGGCTTATCAGGCAATGATCGCGTAGCTACCATGTACTGGTCACGTAACTGATCATGCACTGACCGTAATTGATCATGCACTGATCATGTGGCTGATCATGCTGATCACGTGGCTGATCATACACTGATCACATAACTGATCATGCACGATCACGTGACTGATCATGCACTGATCGTGTATGCACTGATCACTTGGCTGACATGCCTGATCACGTGCC
Source organism: Bos javanicus (assembly GCF_032452875.1). Taxonomy (NCBI): domain Eukaryota; kingdom Metazoa; phylum Chordata; class Mammalia; order Artiodactyla; family Bovidae; genus Bos; species Bos javanicus. The sequence continues at coordinate 116,262 of NW_026894423.1, forward strand.
TGGTCATGCACTGATCGTGGCTGATCATGCACTGATCGTGCCTGGTCATGCACTGATCACGTGGCTGATCATGCACTGATCACGTGACTGATCATGCACTGATCTCGTGTCTGATCATGCACTGATCACGTGGCTATCATGCACTGCTCACGTGGCTGGTCATGCCATGATCACGCAGCTACCATGTACTGGTCACATGACTGATCATGCACTGATCACGTGACTGATCATGCAGTGATCACGTGGCTATCATGAACTACTCACGTGGCTGATCATGCAATGATCATGTGCTACCATGTACAGGTCACGTGAATGATCATACACCCATCAGGTGACTGATCATGCACTGATCACGTGGCTATCATGCACTGATCACGGGACTGATCATGCACTGTTCACGTCTATATCATGCACTGATCACATGACTGCCCGTGCACTGATCACGTGGATGATCATACACTAATCTTGTGACAGATCATGCACTGATCACGTGGCTGATCATGCACTGATACCGTGACTGAGCATGGACTGATCACATGACTATCATGTAGTGATCACGTGACTTAATGGCGCTGATCATGTGACTGATCATGCGCTGATCATGTTTGCTATCATACACTGATCATGTGCCTCTGGAGGCAATAAACAAAGAGCTGAGTAGGCACGAATCAAACAGTCAGCAGGCAATAATCATGGAACTCAGGTGTGAGAATCATGCTGCTCAGCTGGCAATAATCAAGCAGCTGAGCAGGCAGGAATTACGCAGCACAGCTGCAATTGTCAAGCAGATGACAGGCAGGAATCGTGCAGCTCAGCTGGCAATTGTCAAGCAGATGAGCAGACAGTAATCACGCAGCTCAGCAGGCCCAGATCACGTGACTGAGCATGCACTGTTCACGTGGCTGATCATACACTGATCGCGTGATGATCATGCACTGATCACTTGGATATCATGCACTGATCACGTGGCTGATCATACACTGTTCACGTGTCTGACCATGCACTGATCACGTGGCTGATCATACACTGCTCGTAACTGATCATGCACTGATCACGTGGCTATCATGCACTGATCACGTGGCTGAACATGCACTGTTCACGTGGCTGATCACACACCTGTCACGTGACATATCATGCACTGATCACGTGGCACTCATGCACTGCTCACGTGGCTGATCATACTCTGCTCACGTAACTCATGCACACATCACGTGGCTATCATGCACTGCTCACGTGGCTCGTCATGGAATGATCACGTAGCAACCATATACTGGTAACGTGACTGATCATGCAAAGATCACGTAAATGATCATGCACGTTCACGTGACTGATCATGTACTGATCACGTGACTGATCATGCACTGACCATGGCTATCATGCTCTGCTCACGTGGCTGATCATGCAAGCGATCACGTAGCAACCATGTACTGGTCACGTGACTGATCATGCACTGATCACGTAATTGATCCTGCACTGATCACGTGGCTCATCATGCACTGATCACGTGGCTGATCACACATGTATCCGTTGATCATGCACTGATCCGTGGCTCTCATGCACTGATCACGTGGCTGTCATGCACTGATCACGTGGATATCATGCACTGATCATGTGGCTGATCACACGTATCACATGACTGATCATGCACTGATCACGTGGCTATCATGCACTGATCACGTGGCTATCATGCACTGATCACGTGGCTGATCAGGCAATGATCACGTAGCTACCATGTACTGGTCACGTGACTGATCATGCACTGAGCACGTAATTGATCATGCACTGATCATGTGGCTGATCATGCACTGATCACGTGGCTGATCACACTGATCACGTAACTGATCATGCACTGATCGCGTGACTGATCATGCACTGATCCGTGGCTATCATGCATCCATGGCTGATATACATGCGTGACTGGTCGCGCTGATCACTTGGCTGGTCATGCACTGATCGCGTGGCTGGTCATGCACTGATCGTGGCTGATCATGCACTGATCACGTGACTGATCATGCACTGATCACGTGTCTGATCATGCACTGATCGCGTGGCTATCATGCACTGCTCACGTGGCTGATCATGCCATGATCACGCAGCTACCATGTACTGGTCACATGACTGATCATGCACTGATCACGTGACTGATCATGCAGTGATCGCGTGGCTATCATGAACTACTCACGTGGCTGATCATGCAATGATCATGTAGCTACCATGTACAGGTCACGTGAATGATCATACACCCATCAGGTGACTGATCATGCACTGATCACGTGGCTATCATGCACTGATCACGAGACTGATCATGCACTGTTCACGTCTATATCATGCACTGATCACATGACTGCCCGTGCACTGATCGTGGATGATCATACACTAATCTTGTGACAGATCATGCACTGATCACGTGGCTGATCATGCACTGATACGTGACTGAGCATGGACTGATCACATGACTATCATGTAGTGATCACGTGACTTAATGGCGCTGATCATGTGACTGATCATGCGCTGATCATGTTTGCTATCATACACTGATCATGTGCCTCTGGAGGCAATAAACAAAGAGCTGAGTAGGCACGAATCAAACAGTCAGCAGGCAATAATCATGGAACTCAGGTGTGAGGAATCATGCTGCTCAGCTGGCAATAATCAAGCAGCTGAGCAGGCAGGAATTACGCAGCACAGCTGGTTGTCAAGCAGATGACAGGCAGGAATCGTGCAGCTCAGCTGGCAATTGTCAAGCAGATGAGCAGACAGTAATCACGCAGCTCAGCAGGCCCAGATCACGTGACTGAGCATGCACTGTTCACGTGGCTGATCATACACTGATCACGTGATGATCATGCACTGATCACTTGGATATCATGCACTGATCGCGTGGCTGATCATACACTGTTCACGTGTCTGACCATGCACTGATCACGTGGCTGATCATACACTGCTCACGTAACTGATCATGCACTGATCACGTGGCTATCATGCACTGATCACGTGGCTGAACATGCACTGTTCACGTGGCTGATCACACACCTGTCACGTGACATATCATGCACTGATCACGTGGCACTCATGCACTGATCACGTGGCTGATCATACTCTGCTCACGTAACTCATGCACACATCACGTGGCTATCATGCACTGCTCACGTGGCTCGTCATGGAATGATCACGTAGCAACCATATACTGTGCGTGACTGATCATGCACAGATCACGTAAATGATCATGCACTGTTCACGTGACTGATCATGCACTGATCACGTGGCTGATCATGCACTGATCACGTGGCTATCATGCTCTGCTCACGTGGCTGATCATGCAATGATCGCGTAGCTACCATGTACTGGTCACGTGACTGATAATGCACTGATCACGTAATTGATCCTGCACTGATCACGTGGCTGATCATGCACTGATCACGTGGCTGATCACACATGTATCACGTGACTGATCATGCACTGATCACGTGGCTCTCATGCACTGATCACGTGGCTGTCATGCACTGATCACGTGGCTATCATGCACTGATCACGTGGCTGATCACACACGTGATCACGTGACTGATCATGCACTGATCACGTGGCTGATCATGCACTGATCACGTGGCTGATCATGCACTGATCACGTGACTGATCATGCACTGATCACGTGGCTATCATGCACTGCTCACGTGGCTGATCATGCCATGATCACAGCTACCATGTACTGGTCACATGACTGATCATGCACTGATCACGTGACTGATCATGCAGTGATCACGTGGCTATCATGAACTACTCACGTGGCTGATCATGCAATGATCATGTAGCTACCATGTACAGGTCATGAATGATCATACACCCATCAGGTGACTGATCATGCACTGATCACGTGGCTATCATGCACTGATCACGAGACTGATCATGCACTGTTCACGTCTATATCATGCACTGATCACATGACTGCCCGTGCACTGATCACGTGGATGATCATACACTAATCTTGTGACAGATCATGCACTGATCACGTGGCTGATCATGCACTGATACCGTGACTGAGCATGGACTGATCACATGACTATCATGTAGTGATCACGTGACTTAATGGCGCTGATCATGTGACTGATCATGCGCTGATCATGTTTGCTATCATACACTGATCATGTGCCTCTGGAGGCAATAAACAAAGAGCTGAGTAGGCACGAATCAAACAGTCAGCAGGCAATAATCATGGAACTCAGGTGTGAGGAATCATGCTGCTCAGCTGGCAATAATCAAGCAGCTGAGCAGGCAGGAATTACGCAGCACAGCTGGCAATTGTCAAGCAGATGACAGGCAGGAATCGTGCAGCTCAGCTGGCAATTGTCAAGCAGATGAGCAGACAGTAATCACGCAGCTCAGCAGGCCCAGATCACGTGACTGAGCATGCACTGTTCACGTGGCTGATCATACACTGATCACGTGATGATCATGCACTGATCACTTGGATATCATGCACTGATCACGTGGCTGATCATACACTGTTCACGTGTCTGACCATGCACTGATCACGTGGCTGATCATACACTGCTCACGTAACTGATCATGCACTGATCACGTGGCTATCATGCACTGATCACGTGGCTGAACATGCACTGTTCACGTGGCTGATCACACACCTGTCACGTGACATATCATGCACTGATCACGTGGCACTCATGCACTGATCACGTGGCTGATCATACTCTGCTCACGTAACTCATGCACACATCACGTGGCTATCATGCACTGCTCACGTGGCTCGTCATGGAATGATCACGTAGCAACCATATACTGGTAACGTGACTGATCATGCAAAGATCACGTAAATGATCATGCACTGTTCACGTGACTGATCATGTACTGATCACGTGACTGATCATGCACTGACCACGTGGCTATCATGCTCTGCTCACGTGGCTGATCATGCAACGATCACGTAACCATGTACTGGTCACGTGACTGATCATGCACTGATCACGTAATTGATCCTGCACTGATCACGTGGCTCATCATGCACTGATCACGTGGCTGATCACACATGATCACGTGACTGATCATGCACTGATCACGTGCTCTCATGCACTGATCACGTGGCTGTCATGCACTGATCACGTGGATATCATGCACTGATCACGTGGCTGATCACACACGTATCACATGACTGATCATGCACTGATCACGTGGCTATCATGCACTGATCACGTGGCTATCATGCACTGATCACGTGGCTGATCAGGCAATGATCACGTGGCTACCATGTACTGGTCACGTGACTGATCATGCACTGATCACGTAATTGATCATGCACTGATCATGTGGCTGATCATGCACTGATCACGTGGCTGATCATACACTGATCACATAACTGATCATGCACTGATCACGTGACTGATCATGCACTGATCACGTGGCTATCATGCACTGATCACGTGGCTGGACATACACTGATCACGTGCCTGGTCATGCACTGATCACGTGGCTGATCATGCACTGATCACGTGACTGATCATGCACTGATCAGTGGCTGATCATGCACTGATCAGTGACTGATCATGCACTGATCTCGTGTCTGATCATGCACTGATCACGTGGCTATCATGCACTGCTCACGTGGCTGATCATGCCATGATCACGCAGCTACCATGTACTGGTCACATGACTGATCATGCACTGATCACGTGACTGATCATGCAGTGATCACGTGGCTATCATGAACTACTCACGTGGCTGATCATGCAATGATCATGTAGCTACCATGTACAGGTCACGTGAATGATCATACACCCATCAGGTGACTGATCATGCACTGATCACGTGGCTATCATGCACTGATCACGAGACTGATCATGCACTGTTCACGTCTATATCATGCACTGATCACATGACTGCCCGTGCACTGATCACGTGGATGATCATACACTAATCTTGTGACAGATCATGCACTGATCACGTGGCTGATCATGCACTGATACCGTGACTGAGCATGGACTGATCACATGACTATCATGTAGTGATCACGTGACTTAATGGCGCTGATCATGTGACTGATCATGCGCTGATCATGTTTGCTATCATACACTGATCATGTGCCTCTGGAGGCAATAAACAAAGAGCTGAGTAGGCACGAATCAAACAGTCAGCAGGCAATAATCATGGAACTCAGGTGTGGGGAATCATGCTGCTCAGCTGGCAATAATCAAGCAGCTGAGCAGGCAGGAATTACGCAGCACAGCTGGCAATTGTCAAGCAGATGACAGGCAGGAATCGTGCAGCTCAGCTGGCAATTGTCAAGCAGATGAGCAGACAGTAATCACGCAGCTCAGCAGGCCCAGATCACGTGACTGAGCATGCACTGTTCACGTGGCTGATCATACACTGATCACGTGATGATCATGCACTGATCACTTGGATATCATGCACTGATCACGTGGCTGATCATACACTGTTCACGTGTCTGACCATGCACTGATCACGTGGCTGATCATACACTGCTCACGTAACTGATCATGCACTGATCACGTGGCTATCATGCACTGATCACGTGGCTGAACATGCACTGTTCACGTGGCTGATCACACACCTGTCACGTGACATATCATGCACTGATCACGTGGCACTCATGCACTGATCACGTGGCTGATCATACTCTGCTCACGTAACTCATGCACACATCACGTGGCTATCATGCACTGCTCACGTGGCTCGTCATGGAATGATCACGTAGCAACCATATACTGGTAACGTGACTGATCATGCAAAGATCACGTAAATGATCATGCACTGTTCACGTGACTGATCATGTACTGATCACGTGACTGATCATGCACTGACCACGTGGCTATCATGCTCTGCTCACGTGGCTGATCATGCAACGATCACGTAGCAACCATGTACTGGTCACGTGACTGATCATGCACTGATCACGTAATTGATCCTGCACTGATCACGTGGCTCATCATGCACTGATCACGTGGCTGATCACACATGTATCACGTGACTGATCATGCACTGATCCGTGGCTCTCATGCACTGATCACGTGGCTGTCATGCACTGATCACGTGGATATCATGCACTGATCACGTGGCTGATCACGTATCACATGACTGATCATGCACTGATCACGTGGCTATCATGCACTGATCACGTGGCTATCATGCACTGATCACGTGGCTTATCAGGCCATGATCACGTAGCTAGCATGTACTGGTCACGTGACTGATCATGCACTGAGCGTAATTGATCATGCACTGATCATGTGGCTGATCATGCACTGATCACGTGGCTGATCATACACTGATCACATAACTGATCATGCACTGATCACGTGACTGATCATGCACTGATCACGTGGCTATCATGCACTGATCACTTGGCTGGACATACACTGATCACGTGCCTGGTCATGCACTGATCACGTGGCTGATCATGCACTGATCACGTGACTGATCATGCACTGATCTCGTGTCTGATCATGCACTGATCACGTGGCTATCATGCACTGCTCACGTGGCTGATCATGCCATGATCACGCAGCTACATGTACTGGTCACATGACTGATCATGCACTGATCACGTGACTGATCATGCAGTGATCACGTGGCTATCATGAACTACTCACGTGGCTGATCATGCAATGATCATGTAGCTACCATGTACAGGTCACGTGAATGATCATACACCCATCAGGTGACTGATCATGCACTGATCACGTGGCTATCATGCACTGATCACGAGACTGATCATGCACTGTTCACGTCTATATCATGCACTGATCACATGACTGCCCGTGCACTGATCACGTGGATGATCATACACTAATCTTGTGACAGATCATGCACTGATCACGTGGCTGATCATGCACTGATACCGTGACTGAGCATGGACTGATCACATGACTATCATGTAGTGATCACGTGACTTAATGGCGCTGATCATGTGACTGATCATGCGCTGATCATGTTTGCTATCATACACTGATCATGTGCCTCTGGAGGCAATAAACAAAGAGCTGAGTAGGCACGAATCAAACAGTCAGCAGGCAATAATCATGGAACTCAGGTGTGAGGAATCATGCTGCTCAGCTGGCAATAATCAAGCAGCTGAGCAGGCAGGAATTACGCAGCACAGCTGGCAATTGTCAAGCAGATGACAGGCAGGAATCGTGCAGCTCAGCTGGCAATTGTCAAGCAGATGAGCAGACAGTAATCACGCAGCTCAGCAGGCCCAGATCACGTGACTGAGCATGCACTGTTCACGTGGCTGATCATACACTGATCACGTGATGATCATGCACTGATCACTTGGATATCATGCACTGATCACGTGGCTGATCATACACTGTTCACGTGTCTGACCATGCACTGATCACGTGGCTGATCATACACTGCTCACGTAACTGATCATGCACTGATCACGTGGCTATCATGCACTGATCACGTGGCTGAACATGCACTGTTCACGTGGCTGATCACACACCTGTCACGTGACATATCATGCACTGATCACGTGGCACTCATGCACTGATCACGTGGCTGATCATACTCTGCTCACGTAACTCATGCACACATCACGTGGCTATCATGCACTGCTCACGTGGCTCGTCATGGAATGATCACGTAGCTAACCATATACTGGTCACGTGACTGATCATGCACAGATCACGTAAATGATCATGCACTGTTCACGTGACTGATCATGTACTGATCACGTGACTGATCATGCACTGACCACGTGGCTATCATGCTCTGCTCACGTGGCTGATCATGCAGCGATCACGTAGCAACCATGTACTGGTCACGTGACTGATCATGCACTGATCACGTAATTGATCCTGCACTGATCACGTGGCTCATCATGCACTGATCACGTGGCTGATCACACGTATCACGTGACTGATCATGCACTGATCCGTGGCTCTCATGCACTGATCACGTGGCTGTCATGCACTGATCACGTGGATATCATGCACTGATCACGTGGCTGATCACACACGTATCACATGACTGATCATGCACTGATCACGTGGCTATCATGCACTGATCACGTGGCTATCATGCACTGATCACGTGGCTGATCAGGCAATGATCACGTAGCTACCATGTACTGGTCACGTGACTGATCATGCACTGATCACGTAATTGATCATGCACTGATCATGTGGCTGATCATGCACTGATCACGTGGCTGATCATGCACTGATCACGTGATGCTGATCATGCACTGATCACGTGACTGATCATGCACTGATCACGTGGCTATCATGCACTGATCACTTGGCTGGACATGCACTGATCACGTGCCTGGTCATGCACTGATCACGTGGCTGATCATGCACTGATCACGTGACTGATCATGCACTGATCTGCGTGTCTGATCATGCACTGATCACGTGACTGATCATGCACTGATCACGTGACCATGCACTGATCACGTGGCTATCATGCACTGCTCACGTGGCTGATCATGCCATGATCACGCGCTACCATGTACTGGTCACATGACTGATCATGCACTGATCCGTGACTGATCATGCAGTGATCACGTGGCTATCATGAACTACTCACGTGGCTGATCATGCAATGATCATGTAGCTACCATGTACAGGTCACGTGAATGATCATACACCCATCAGGTGACTGATCATGCACTGATCACGTGGCTATCATGCACTGATCACGAGACTGATCATGCACTGTTCACGTTATATCATGCACTGATCACATGACTGCCCGTGCACTGATCACGTGGATGATCATACACTAATCTTGTGACAGATCATGCACTGATCACGTGGCTGATCATGCACTGATACCGTGACTGAGCATGGACTGATCATGACTATCATGTAGTGATCACGTGACTTAATGGCGCTGATCATGTGACTGATCATGCGCTGATCATGTTTGCTATCATACACTGATCATGTGCCTCTGGAGGCAATAAACAAAGAGCTGAGTAGGCACGAATCAAACAGTCAGCAGGCAATAATCATGGAACTCAGGTGTGAGGAATCATGCTGCTCAGCTGGCAATAATCAAGCAGCTGAGCAGGCAGGAATTACGCAGCACAGCTGGCAATTGTCAAGCAGATGACAGGCAGGAATCGTGCAGCTCAGCTGGCAATTGTCAAGCAGATGAGCAGACAGTAATCACGCAGCTCAGCAGGCCCAGATCACGTGACTGAGCATGCACTGTTCACGTGGCTGATCATACACTGATCGCGTGATGATCATGCACTGATCACTTGGATATCATGCACTGATCACGTGGCTGATCATACACTGTTCACGTGTCTGACCATGCACTGATCACGTGGCTGATCATACACTGCTCACGTAACTGATCATGCACTGATCACGTGGCTATCATGCACTGATCACGTGGCTGAACATGCACTGTTCCGTGGCTGATCACACACCTGTCACGTGACATATCATGCACTGATCACGTGGCACTCATGCACTGATCACGTGGCTGATCATACTCTGCTCCGTGCTCATGCACACATCACGTGGCTATCATGCACTGCTCACGTGGCTCGTCATGGAATGATCGCGTAGCAACCATATACTGGTAGCGTGACTGATCATGCAAAGATCACGTAAATGATCATGCACTGTTCACGTGACTGATCATGTACTGATCACGTGACTGATCATGCACTGACCACGTGGCTATCATGCTCTGCTCACGTGGCTGATCATGCAGCGATCACGTAGCAACCATGTACTGGTCACGTGACTGATCATGCACTGATCACGTAATTGATCCTGCACTGATCACGTGGCTCATCATGCACTGATCACGTGGCTGATCACACATGTATCACGTGACTGATCATGCACTGATCCCGTGGCTCTCATGCACTGATCACGTGGCTGTCATGCACTGATCACGTGGATATCATGCACTGATCACGTGGCTGATCACACACGTATCACATGACTGATCATGCACTGATCACGTGGCTATCATGCACTGATCACGTGGCTATCATGCACTGATCACGTGGCTGATCAGGCAATGATCACGTAGCTACCATGTACTGGTCACGTGACTGATCATGCACTGATCACGTAATTGATCATGCACTGATCACGTGGCTGATCATGCACTGATCACGTGGCTGATCATACACTGATCACGTAACTGATCATGCACTGATCACGTGACTGATCATGCACTGATCGCGTGGCTATCATGCACTGATCACGTGGCTGACATACACTGATCGTGCCTGGTCATGCACTGATCCGTGACGGCTGCATTGCACTGATCACGTGCCTGATCATGCACTGATCACGTGGCTGATCATGCACTGATCCGTGACTGATCATAGCACTGATCTCGTGGCTGATCATGCACTGATCACGTGGCTATCATGCACTGCTCACGTGGCTGATCATGCCATGATCACGCAGCTACCATGTACTGGTCACATGACTGATCATGCACTGATCACGTGACTGATCATGCAGTGATCACGTGGCTATCATGAACTGCTCACGTGGCTGATCATGCAATGATCATGTAGCTACCATGTACTGGTCACGTGAATGATCATACACCCATCAGGTGACTGATCATGCACTGATCACGTGGCTATCATGCACTGATCACGAGACTGATCATGCACTGTTCGCGTCTATATCATGCACTGATCACATGACTGCCGTGCACTGATCACGTGGATGATCATACACTAATCTTGTGACAGATCATGCACTGATCACGTGGCTGATCATGCACTGATACCGTGACTGAGCATGGACTGATCACATGACTATCATGTAGTGATCACGTGACTTAATGGCGCTGATCATGTGACTGATCATGCGCTGATCATGTTTGCTATCATACACTGATCATGTGCCTCTGGAGGCAATAAACAAAGAGCTGAGTAGGCACGATCAAACAGTCAGCAGGCAATAATCATGGAACTCAGGTGTGAGGAATCATGCTGCTCAGCTGGCAATAATCAAGCAGCTGAGCAGGCAGGAATTACGCAGCACAGCTGGCAATTGTCAAGCAGATGACAGGCAGGATCGTGCAGCTCAGCTGGCAATTGTCAAGCAGATGAGCAGACAGTAATCACGCAGCTCAGCAGGCCCAGATCACGTGACTGAGCATGCACTGTTCACGTGGCTGATCATGCACTGATCACGTGATGATCATGCACTGATCACTTGGATATCATGCACTGATCACGTGGCTGATCATACACTGTTCACGTGTCTGACCATGCACTGATCACGTGGCTGATCATACACTGCTCACGTAACTGATCATGCACTGATCACGTGGCTATCATGCACTGATCACGTGGCTGAACATGCACTGTTCACGTGGCTGATCACACACCTGTCACGTGACATATCATGCACTGATCACGTGGCACTCATGCACTGATCACGTGGCTGATCATACTCTGCTCACATAACTCATGCACACATCACGTGGCTATCATGCACTGCTCACGTGGCTGTCATGGAATGATCACGCGCAAGCACATATACTGGTAACGTGACTGATCATGCACAGATCACGTAAATGATCATGCACTGTTCATGACTGATCATGCACTGATCACGTGGCTGATCATGCACTGATCACGTGGCTATCATGCTCTGCTCACGTGGCTGATCATGCACGATCACGTAGCAACCATGTACTGGTCACGTGACTGATCATGCACTGATCACGTAATTGATCATGCACTGATCACGTGGCTCATCATGCACTGATCACGTGGCTGATCACACATGTATCACGTGACTGATCATGCACTGATCCCGTGGCTCTCATGCACTGATCACGTGGCTGTCATGCACTGATCACGTGGATATCATGCACTGATCACGTGGCTGATCACACGTATCACATGACTGATCATGCACTGATCACGTGGCTATCATGCACTGATCACGTGGCTATCATGCACTGATCACGTGGCTGATCAGGCAATGATCGCGTAGCTACCATGTACTGGTCACGTGACTGATCATGCACTGATCACGTAATTGATCATGCACTGATCGTGGCTGATCATGCACTGATCACGTGGCTGATCATGCACTGATCACATAACTGATCATGCACTGATCACGTGACTGATCATGCACTGATCACGTGGCTGATCATGCACTGATCACTTGGCTGACATACACTGATCACGTGCCTGGTCATGCACTGATCGCGTGGCTGATCACTGATCACGTGGCTGATCATGCACTGATCACGTGGCTGATCATGCACTGATCACGTGACTGATGTACTGATCTCGTGTCTGATCATGCACTGATCACGTGGCTATCATGCACTGCTCACGTGGCTGATCATGCATGATCACGCAGCTACCATGTACTGGTCACATGACTGATCATGCACTGATCACGTGACTGATCATGCAGTGATCACGTGGCTATCATGAACTACTCACGTGGCTGATCATGCAATGATCATGGCTACCATGTACAGGTCACGTGAATGATCATACACCCATCAGGTGACTGATCATGCACTGATCACGTGGCTATCATGCACTGATCACGAGACTGATCATGCACTGTTCACGTCTATATCATGCACTGATCACATGACTGCCCGTGCACTGATCACGTGGATGATCATACACTAATCTTGTGACAGATCATGCACTGATCACGTGGCTGATCATGCACTGATACCGTGACTGAGCATGGACTGATCACATGACTGATCATGTAGTGATCACGTGACTTAATGGCGCTGATCATGTGACTGATCATGCGCTGATCATGTTGCTATCATACACTGATCATGTGCCTCTGGAGGCAATAAACAAAGAGCTGAGTAGGCACGAATCAAACAGTCAGCAGGCAATAATCATGGAACTCAGGTGTGAGGAATCATGCTGCTCAGCTGGCAATAATCAAGCAGCTGAGCAGGCAGGAATTACGCGGCACAGCTGGCAATTGTCAAGCAGATGACAGGCAGGAATCGTGCAGCTCAGCAGCATGGTGTCAAGCAGATGAGCGGACAGTAATCACGCAGCTCAGCAGGCCCAGATCGCGTGACTGAGCATGCACTGTTCACGTGGCTGATCATGCTGATCACGTGATGATCATGCACTGATCACGTGATATCATGCACTGATCACGTGGCTGATCATACACTGTTCACGTGACTGACCATGCACTGATCGCGTGGCTGATCATGCACTGCTCGCGTGGCTGATCATGCACTGATCGTGGCTATCATGCACTGATCGCGTGGCTGATCATGCACTGATCACGTGACTGATCATGCACTGATCACGTGGCTATCATGCACTGCTCACGTGGCTGATCATGCCATGATCACGCAGCTACCATGTACTGGTCACGTGACTGATCATGCACTGATCACGTGACTGATCATGCAGTGATCACGTGGCTATCATGCACCTCACGTGGCTGATCATGCAATGATCACGTAGCTACCATGTACAGGTCACGTGAATGATCATACACCCATCACGTGACTGATCATGCACTGATCACGTGGCTATCATGCACTGATCACGTGACTGATCATGCACTGATCACGTCTATATCATGCACTGATCACGTGACTGCCCGTGCACTGATCACGTGGATGATCATGCACTGATCACGTGACTGATCATGCACTGATCACGTGGCTGATCATGCACTGATACCGTGACTGAGCATGGACTGATCACATGACTATCATGTACTGATCACGTGACTTAATGGCGCTGATCACGTGACTGATCATGCGCTGATCATGTTTGCTATCATGCACTGATCATGTGCCTCTGGAGGCAATAAACAAAGAGCTGAGAGGCACGAATCAAACAGTCAGCAGGCAATGATCATGGAACACAGGTGTGAGGAATCATGCTGCTCAGCTGGCAATAATCAAGCTGGCAGGCAGGAATTACGCAGCACAGCAGTGTCAAGCAGATGACAGGCAGGAATCGTGCAGCTCAGCTGGCAATTGTCAAGCAGATGAGCAGACAGTAATCACGCAGCTCAGCAGGCCCAGATCGCGTGACTGAGCATGCACTGTTCACGTGGCTGATCATGCCATGATCAGCGATCGTGATGATCATGCACTGATCACGGCTATCATGCACTGATCACGTGGCTGATCGCCCGCTGTTCATGTACTGACCATGCACTGATCACGTGGCTGATCATGCACTGCTCACGTAACTGATCATGCACTGATCGCGTGGCTATCATGCACTGATCACGTGGCTGAACATGCACTGTTCACGTGGCTGATCACACACCTGTCACGTGACATATCATGCACTGATCACGTGGCACTCATGCACTGATCACGTGGCTGATCATACTCTGCTCACGTAACTCATGCACATCACGTGGCTATCATGCACTGCTCGTGGCTCGTCATGGTGGATGATCACGTAGCCATATACTGGTAGCAGTGATGATCATGCACAGATCCGTAAATGATCATGCGTGACTGATCATGTACTGATCACGTGACTGATCATGCACTGACCGCGTGGCTATCATGCTCTGATCGTGGCTGATCATGCGCGATCACGTGTGGCAACCATGCTGCTAGTCACGGCTGATCATGCACTGATCACGTAATTGATCTGCACTGATCACGTGGCTCATCATGCACTGATCACGTGGCTGATCATGCACATGTATACGTGACTGATCATGCACTGATCCCGTGGCTCTCATGCACTGATCACGTGGCTATCATGCACTGATCACGTGGATATCATGCACTGATCACGTGGCTGATCATGCACTGGTCGCGTGACTGATCATGCACTGATCACGTGGCATCATGCACTGATCATGTGGCTGATGTGCAC